>NW_028321530.1:0-48069 GCF_062004578.1 Staurois parvus
CGACAAAAAAGGGGGGGCGCCTAAAATGAGGAGCCTTTCCCGGGCCGCGTTTGACACGCAATGCGCTGTGAGGGGGGGGGGGGGGGAGCAGCTGGAACGTATGGTGCGCCGGCGGCACTGACGCTTCCGGGGATCAATATTAGAATCGGATTTACAGGCGAACCGCAAAGGACCCGAAACTTCTACATCTGCAATGGAACGTTCCAGAACTTAACGTGTTCATAAACCCCCCACAGTGCAGTCTGTAGATGCAGCAAAGCATGCTGGGTATACTCACTGTGGAACCTAAGGGGTTAATCCTCTGCATTGTGTAAAAAGGCTGTTTGATCCTGTCTTCTCTGATCCTCCCCTTCTTCCAGTTCCCCCTCTTATCCCCTGATAAGACATATCATGTGGAGTCACTCTGCACATGCTCTGCTTGGTGTGTATTGCTACAGAGGTTTTTTTTTTTTCTACGGAGAGTGCATGTGATCAGCACAGGGCCAATCAGCACTGTCCAGACATAGGTCAGGGGTTCTGCATCCCCCAAGAGCAGAATGAAAACTCCTCCTACAAGCTATAACCAGTGCTCTGCTGGACACTGCTCTATACTGCTGATGAGAAATGGGATTTTATATTTACTAAAATAATTGCATTTCCATGTTGTGTGTACTGTGGGAGATCGGATACAGTGAATGCGGGGTCCGGGGAGATCGGATACAGTGAATGCAGGGTCCGGGGAGAGCGGATATAGTGAATGCAGGGTCCGGGGAGAGCGGATATAGTGAATGCGGGGTCCGGGGAGAGCGGATATAGTGAATGCGGGGTCCGGGGAGAGCGGCTATAGTGAATGCGGGGTCCGGGGAGAGCAGATGTAGTGAATGCGGGGTCCGGGGAGAGCGGATACAGTGAATGTGGGGTCCGGGGAGAGCGGATATAGTGAATGCGGGGTCCGGGGAGAGCGGATATAGTGAATGCGGGGTCCGGGGAGAGCGGATATAGTGAATGCGGGGTCCGGGGAGAGGGGATATAGTGAATGCGGGGTCCGGGGAGAGCGGATATGGTGAATGCGGGGTCCAGGGAGAGCGGATATAGTGAATGCGGGGTCCGGGGAGAGCGGATATAGTGAATGCGGGGTCCAGGGAGAGCGGGATATAGTGAATGCGGGGTCCGGGGAGAGCGGATATAGAGAATGCGGGGTCCGGGGAGAGCGGATACGGTGAATGCGGGGTCCGGGGAGAGCGGATATAGTGAATGCGGGGTCCGGGGATATTATTATTATTATTATTATACAGTATTTATAAAGCGCCAATAGTTCGCTCAGCGCTGTACATTACAAAAGGGGGACAGAACATGTGACAGAACAATACCAATACAATGCAAAACATGAGGGGATCGAGCGCCCTGCTCCTTGGAGCTTACAATCTAGGAGGGAGGGGATGGTGGCACAGGAGGAGATAGCTGTGGGGGATGGAGTGGTAAGGAAGAGTGGAGGAGGTCGGCAAGTTAGCAGGGGGTGGGGTAGGCTTCCCTGAAGAGATGGGTTTTCAGGGTGCGCCTAAAGGAGAGGAGAGTAGGTGATAATCTGATGGGTTGGGGCAGGGAGTTCCAGAGGATGGGTGACACCCTGGAGAAGTCCTGGAGGCGGGCATGGGAGGAGGAGACCAGGGAACTAGAGAGAAGGAGGTCTTGTGAGGAGCGGAGTGTGCGTGTTGGGTGGTACTTGGATATTAGGTCGGTGATGTAACTTGGGGCAGTATGGTGGACGGCTTTGTACGTCAGCGTTAGGATTTTGAATTTGATCCGTTGCGCAATCGGAAGCCAGTGGAGGGATTGGCAGAGGGGGGTGGCGGAGACAGTGCGGTTGGAAAGGTGAATGAGTCTGGCAGCCGTGTTCAGGATGGACTGAAGAGGGGATAGCCAGCGGCGAGGCAGGCCAGTGAGGAGGGAGTTGCAGTAGTCGAGTCGTGATATGATGAGGGAGTGGATGAGCTGTTTAGTGGTTTCTGGGGTTAGGAACGTGCGGATTTTGGCGATGTTGCGGAGGTGGAGTCTGCATGTTGCGGAGGCGGAGTCTGCATGTTGCGGAGGCGGAGTCTGCATGTTGCAGAGGTGGAGTCTGCACGAGTTTGTTAAAGATTGGACTTGGGGCTGGAAGGATAGGTTGGAGTCCAGAATGACACCAAGTACTCTGGCCTGCAGGGCGGGTTTGATGGTAGCGTTGTTGGATGTGATGGAGAAGTCAATGGGGGTGGTGTCCGGGCTGGGGGGGAAGACAAGAAACTCGGTTTTGGAGAGGTTCAATTTAAGGAAGTGGAGCGACATCCAGTCTGATATGTCGCTCAGTAGGTGTGTGATTCGGGCTGAGACCAAGGGGGTGAGGTGGGGGGTTGAGAGATAGATTTGTGTGTCGTCGGCATAGAGGTGGTAGTTGAAGCCGTGAGAGTGTATGAGTTGGCCAAGGGAGGAGGTATAGATGGAGAAGAGAAGGGGCCCGAGGACAGAGCCTTGAGGGACCCCAACAGAGAGGGGGAGTGAGGGGGAGGTGGTAGCATTATAGGTAACGCTGAAGGAGCGTTGTGACAGGTAGGATGAGAGCCAGGAGAGAGCAGAATCTCTGAGGCCGAGGGAGTGTAGTTTTTTGAGGAAGAGGGGGTGGTCGACTGTGTCGAAGGCCGCAGAGAGGTCAAGGAGCACTGAATAGTGGCCATTAGCTTTGGCGGTTAGCAGGTCGTTGGAGAGTTTGAGTAAGGCAGTTTCGGTGGAGTGTAGGGCGGTTTCGGTGGGGTGTAGGGCGGTTTCGGTGGAGTGTAGGGGACGGAAGCCGGACTGTAGGGGATCGAGGAGGTGGTTGTCGTTGAGGTGAGAGCTTAGGTGGGTGTAGACGAGGCGCTCGAGGAGTTTAGATGTAAATGGGAGCAGGGAGATGGGTCTGAGGTTGTTCGGGTTATTGGGGTCCAGGGAGGGCTTTTTAAGTATGGGGGTGATGTGTGCATGTTTCAGAGGGGAGGGGAAAGTGCCTGAG
The DNA here is from genome assembly GCF_062004578.1 of Staurois parvus. Lineage (NCBI taxonomy): Eukaryota > Metazoa > Chordata > Amphibia > Anura > Ranidae > Staurois > Staurois parvus. The sequence goes on from NW_028321530.1 coordinate 3,005, forward strand.
GAGAGGGAGAGATTGAAGATGTGGGTGAGGGAGCGTAGGATGGAGGGGGAGGGAGGTCGTAGGAGTTGTGAGGGGATAGGGTCGAGGGGGCAGGTGGTGAGGCGGGCATCAGAGAGGATCTTGGAGACTTCCTCGATGGTAGTAAGGTCAAAGGTGTGGAGTGTTGGGGGAGCTTCAGTATGAGGAATGTAGGGTGGGGTGGAAGTGGAGGTCAGAGCAGTGGTGGGGCCGTGGGAGAGGGGTGATGAGGGGGTAGCTGAGTGAGGGTGAAGGGGGTTGGAGGGAGTTTGAGCAGCGACGAAGTCCCTGTGGGTTATGTCGAGGGGGAGGGGGGATGAGGGGGTAGCTGTGTGAGAGGGGACGGGTTGAGAGGGCGTGTGAGTTGCGGCAATGTCCTTGCGAATTGTGTCAATTTTGTTTTTGAAGTGATTGGCAATCTCAAGGGCAGTGAGTGAGGTGCTGGGTGGAGGTGGGGGTGGAGAGAGTAGAGAGTTGAAGGTGGAGAAGAGTCGGCGAGGATTAGAGGAGAGGGCCTTGATGAGGGTCAGGAAGTAGGCCTGTTTGGCAGCATGGAGGGAGGAGGTGTAGGTGTGGAAGGCAGATTTGTAGCGGGTGAAGGCTTGTTGGGATTTGGTTTTGCGCCATAGTCGCTCCAGGGCACGACTGTGTCGTTTGAGGGTTTTGGTGTGATCAGTCTGCCAGGGCTGGAGCGGTCGAGGTCTGATGTTGCGTGTGGTTAAAGGCGCTAGTGAGTCAAGGGCTGTTGACAGCGCATTGTTGTAGGCGGTCAAAGCCAAGTCGGGGCAGGACAGGGGGAGGATGTGGTCGTGGAGTTGATCAGCTGCGGAGTGGAGGGGGGCAGGGTTAAGGTTGCGGAGGTTACGGCTGGTAGTAGTGTGACATTTGGAGGGGTAGGCGTTGGAGGACGAGGAGATAGAGAAGGTGATCAGGTTGTGGTCAGAGAGAGGGAAGGGGGTGTTAGTGAGGTTGTGGGGAGCGCAGCGGTTGGAGAAGACAAGGTCCAGGATATTTCCGTCGGAGTGGGTGGTGGATTGTATGCACTGTGCAAGTGCAAAGGAGGAGGTTAGGTGGAGGAGACGGGCTGTGTCCAGGTTGTCGAGGTTGACAGGGATGTTGAAATCCCCAAGGATGATGGTGGGTAGCTCAGAGGAGAGGAAGAAGGGTAGCCAGGAGGAGAAGTCTTCCAGGAAGCGGGGTATGGATCCAGGAGGCCGGTATATCACAGCAATCTTCAGGGGGGTTGGGGAGAATAGTCGGAGGCAGTGGGCCTCGAAGGAGGAGAAGGATAGGGAGGGGGGGTTTGGGAGGACTCGGAAGGTGCTCTGTGGTGACAGGAGCAGAGCAACCCGACCACCTTTACGACCGTTGGGCCTGGGTGAGTGGGTCCAGGTGAGACCTCCGTAGGAGAGTGCAGCAGGGGAGGTAGAGTCAGTGGGCTGGATCCAGGTTTCCGTAATCGCCAGGAGGTTGAGGGAGCGGGAAACAAAGAGGTCGTGGATGGCGGTAAGCTTGTTGCACACCGAACGGGCGTTCAGGAGTGCACATGAAAACGGGGGGGAGATTTTAGGGAGCAGGGGGACAGATACTAAGTTGTGGGGGTTGCAGTAGGATGTGGAGGCGGGAGGGTGTTGAGCGGGTGAGGGAGGTGGAGGGCCAGGATTGGGGGAGATGTCCCCTGCGGCTAGGAGGAGGAGAAGGGTGAGAAAGGTGGCATGGGAGTGGGATGTGCAGGAGCGTGAGAAACTACTAGTGGAGGTGTTGGGGTCAGTGGGAGAGTGGAGTAATAGGAGGAGGTGGTGGGTGCCATAGAGGGGTGAGGGAAGCAGTGAGGACACAATATACAATTGTTTGGGAGGGGCAGAGGGATATAATGAATGGATTTTGGGAACAGAGGAGAGGAAAATGAGAAGGAGGAGTGGAAGAGGCATTTTGGGGAGGTGAAGAGAGCAGTAGTAGGGAGATGATAGCAGTGAGGGGGAGATGTACAGGTTGTGGGGTGGAGCAGAGGGGTAAAGAAATGAGATGTGGGAACAGAGGATAGTAATATGAAGAGGAGAAGAGGGGCGTATTATATAAAGGTACACGGAGTGGGACTCAGGTATGTAAGAGGTTTCCCAGGGTGATTGCTTGCAGTCTTCCAGCATGCAGTAGAGCTTCTTGCTGTTGTTGTGTCTTCCTGCTGCTTGAGTTCTCCTGCTTTAGTTCAACTGCTGCGTTTAACTGCTTCTTCTATGCACTCGTTCAAGCCGCACTCACTCTGAAGCAGCACCCCCATCAGACTGTGCCCCCCATCAGAGATCTCCCCCATGAGCTGATCTAAATTTATAGGGAGATGCTCAAATGAGCATTCAACTCCACCCCAATTAGAAGCTGATAAAGATCACATGAGGAGTGGGGGATGATTCTCTCAGGAAACAGACACCAGTCGTAAAACGGGTGCAGCTGAAGGTGAGAGCTGATCAACATATACAAAAATATAAATACACCATTTGTTCTGAGTATAGCAGGAGTCAATGCGTTTTGGAGTTAAGAGTGGAGGTAGGAGAAAGGTAGGGATATAGTGAATGCGGGGTCCGGGGAGAGCGGATATAGTGAATGCAGGGTCCGGGGAGAGCGGATATAGTGAATGCGGGGTCCGGGGAGAGCGGATATAGTGAATGCGGGGTCCGGGGAGAGCGGATATAGTGAATGCGGGGTCCGGGGAGAGCGGATATAGTGAATGCGGGGTCCGGGGAGAGCGGATATAGTGAATGCGGGGTCCGGGGAGAGCGGATATAGTGAATGCGGGGTCCGGGGAGAGCGGATATAGTGAATGCGGGGTCCGGGGAGAGCGGATATAGTGAATGTGAATAATGATGGTGCCGTCCTCCTGGAGATGGCTGATCTGTAAGCAAAGCCTGCACTGGAATCATCCTCGGCCGGGTTGAACGGTCAGTCATGCACAGTGCAGCTCACAGCAGGCAGGTTACAGACATTTATTAACCAATAGCTGCTCGGTCTGCGCAGGCTTTTGTTATATCCTCTCCATAGGAGCTGTGAGGACACCGGCTGGGACAGGCGGGCAGCATGCCCATCCCCCGGAATCCACCCTAAACTGAAACCTTGCCTAGAAACAGACCCCTCCCCCTGCGCTGTGCATCTTATGGATGACCAACAATACCGCCGCGTTCCGCTGGAGGAATTCCAAGGACGCGACCCACATGTCACTGACACCCCCCGGCATCCCCCCCCCCCACATGTCACTGACACCCCCCGGCATCCCCCCCCCACATGTCACTGACACCCCCCGGCATCCCCCCCCCCACATGTCACTGACACCCCCCGGCATCCCCCCCCCACATGTCACTGACACCCCCCGGCATCCCCCCCCCCACATGTCACTGACACCCCCCGGCATCCCCCCCCACATGTCACTGACACCCCCCCCCACATGTCACTGACACCCCCCCCACATGTCACTGACACCCCCCGGCATCCCCCCCCCCCCCACATGTCACCGACCCCCCCCCCCTCGCTCATTAGCTCATCTGTCTCACGGCTGTAATTTTTAATCCAATTAAACCTGCCGGGCAGAGCTGATTGGGATGACAGGCTGTCAGGCGGGACGGACTTTGCGACTAATGAGGGACAGAAGCGCGGAGCGTGCGTCCTGCGACCCCCACGGAGGACATTATCGCAGCGTGTCACCATGCATCGCCCCCGGGGCCGGGATGTACAAACATCGTCCGCACATCTGCCAGGAAAAATGGTCTCATGAAGCCGCGGCCAGCAGACAGAACCGTCGTCTCCTGCCGGATTCTGCGCACAGCGGGGCCCCGGGGCCAACCGCAGAACTGCAGCTGAAATACAATCTGTGCAATCTGGCTTCTCTGCCAAAAGGAGTGTGAGTTCTGCTCGGCCGGTCTTGTGATCTGGATCCCTGCCAGGCAGCATTTTGCCCATCCAGTCATGTGATCTGAACCTTAGCCAGACAGCATTCTGCTCAGCCAATCTTGTGATCTGGATCCCTGCCAGACAGGATTCTGCTCAGCCGGTCCTGTGATCAGGATCTCTGCCAGACAGCATTCTGCTCAGCCAGTCTTGTGGTCCAGATCCCAGCCAGACAGCATTCTGCTCAGCCATTCTTGTGGTCCAGATCCCAGCCAGACAGCATTCTGCTCAGCCAGTCTTGTGATCCGGATCCCAGCCAGACAGCATTCTGCTCAGCCAGTCTTGTGGTGCAGATCCCAGCCAGACAGCATTCTGCTCAGCCAGTCTTGTGGTCCAGATCCCAGCCAGACAGCATTCTGCTCAGCCAGTCTTGTGGTCCAGATCCATGTCAGACAGCATTCTGCTCAGCCAGTCTTGTGATCCAGATTCCAGCTAGACAGCATTCTGCTCAGCCAGTCATGTGATCCGGATCCATGTCAGACAGCATTCTGCTCAGCCAGTCTTGTGATCCGGATCCCAGCCAGGCAGCATTCTGCTGAGTCAGTCTTGTGATCCGGATCCATGTCAGACAGCATTCTGCTCAGTCAGTCTTGTGATCCGGATCCCAGCCAGACAGCATTCTGCTCAGCCAGTCTTGTGGTCTGGATTCCACAAGCTTTCCGGTACCCGCCGGTTACTCTGCTAGGCATACGCGGAGAATGCGTTCTCAGCACAGTGATGCGTCTACACAGGGATACATATATATGGCCGCACGGCGTTAAAGCTCGCCCGCCAAGAGGCCGCAGACATGCACACCGCCAGTGGGAAGCGGACAATAGGCTGCCGCACACGTGAAGTGCTGACATGCGCAAAAACGTCTACATGGCGTCTACAGGGCCGGTTCACACCATAAAAATGCAGTCCAGATGCGTTTCTGCATGCGTGTTTTTTACGTGTTTTTCATGCATTCCAGCTCATTTTTTCCTCTCTTTTTCTTCAATTTAAATGTGCATTCCTGTGCATTTATGGAGCGTTTAGCTGCATTCCAGTGCATTTATGGAGCATTTAGCTGCATTCCTGTGCATTTATGGAGCGTTTAGCTGCATTCCTGTGCATTTATGGAGCATTTAGCTGCATTCCTGTGCATTTATGGCGCATTTAGCTGCATTCCTGTGCATTTATGGCGCATTTAGCTGCATTCCTGTGCATTTATGGCGCATTTAGCTGCATTCCAGTGCATTTATGGCGCATTTAGCTGCATTCCAGTGCATTTATGGCGCGTTTAGCTGCATTCCTGTGCATTTATGGAGCGTTTAGCTGCATTCCTGTGCATTTATGGCGCGTTTAGCTGCATTCCTGTGCATTTATGGAGCGTTTAGCTGCATTCCTGTGCATTTATGGCGCGTTTTTGATGCGTTTTATGACGTTCCAGTACAATTCAGTGCAGAAATAATGCAGCTTGATCTACTTTTTTACTGGAACTGGAATGCATCAGAACTGACCGCACTGGAACTGACCGCACTGGTGTGAACTATGACATTCGAAACTATGTAACCAACAATCAATGCGTTTTTGATTCAAGAAAAAAAAAAAGCGCACTGGACTGCGTGTGGTGTGAACTGGACCTTAGAGGCAGAAAAAAAAAGTGCCAGCAGGTTCAGAAGAGTTGCTTTTTGCTGCAAAAAAAATGCCCAACATGTCTAAGTGCGTTTAGCACTGAAGTGTTTATTCATTCCAATGGCCAGAATAAATTAATATTCTGGCCAATGGAACGACAGATCGCCCGGACGCATGGCGCGCCTAAACACGTTTGCACAAGGAGAGGAAAAGGCAGCATTGCGCCTAAAGCTGCCTTTTTCAAACCGTCTGCGGGAGGGAAAATATGTCCCGAGTGTATGGGGCCTTATTGAGAATGTGGTTGCGTCGGTTATTGCGGTGATATTAGAAACGTCGGATCCAAGAATCGCACGCTGATGAGGAAAGTTATTTTAAAGTCCTCCTCGCCGTCTCTTCACCTTCTCCTGGTTGTCTCCTAACCTTCTCCTCGCTGTCCCCTCGCCTTCTCCTGACCTTCCCCTCGCCTTCTCCTGACCTTCCCCTCGCCGTCTCCTAGCAGTCCCCTCACCTTCTCTTCACCTTCACCTTCCCCGCGCCTTCTCCTTGTCGTCCCCTCACCTTCTCTTCGTTGTCTCCTCGCCGTCCCCTCACCTTTTCCTCGCTGTCCCCTCGCCTTCTCCTGACCTTCCCCTCGCCGTCTCCTAGCAGTCCCCTCACCTTCCCCTTGCCTTCTCCTCGCTGTCCCCTCGCCTTCTCTTCACCTTCCCCGCGCCTTCTCCTTGTCGTCCCCTCGCCTTCTCTTCGTTGTCTCCTCGCCGTCCCCTAGCCTTCTCCTTGCTGTCTCCTTGTCTTCTCCTTGCCGTCTCCTCACCTTCCCCTCGTCTCCTCACCTTCTCCTCACCACCCCCTCGCCTTCTCCTCGCCTTACCCTCGCCTTCTCCTCATCATCTCCTAGCAGTCCCCTCTCCTTCTCCTCACCTTCCCCTGGCCTTCTTTTTGCCTTCTCCTCGCTGTCCCCTCACCTTCTCCTCGCCGTCTCCTAGCAATCCCCTCACCTTCTCCTCACCTTCCCCGCGCCTTCTTCTCTCCTTCTCCTCGCTGTCTCCTCGCCGTCCCCTAGCCTTCTCCTCGCTGTCTCCTTGTCTTTTCCTTGCCTTCTACTTGCTGTCTCCTCACCTTCCCCTTGCCTCCTCGCAATCTCCTCACCTTCACCTCACCTTCCTCTTGCCTTCTCCTCATCTCCTCGCAATCTCTTCACCTTCCCCTCACTTTCCCCTCGCCTTCTCCGCGTCTCATCGCAATCTCCTCACCTTCACCTCACCTTCCCCTCGCCGCCTCCTCGCTTTCCCATTGCCTTCTCCTCACCTTCCCCTCACCATCCCCTCGCCGTCTCCTCGCCTTCCCCTCACCGCCTCCTCACCTTCCCCGCGCCTTCTCCTCTCCTTCTCCTCGCTGTCTCCACGCTGTCCCCTAGCCTTCTCCTCGCTGTCTCCTTGTCTTTTCCTCGCCTTCTACTTGCCATCTCCTCACCTTCCCCTTGTCTCCTCGCAATCTCCTCACCTTCCCCTCACTTTCCCTTCGCCTTCTCCTTGTCTCCTCGCAATCTCCTCACCTTCACCTCACCTTCCCCTCGCCGCCTCCTCGCCTTCCCATTGCCTTCTCCTCACCTTCCCCTCATCATCCCCTCGCCATCTCCTTGCCTTCCCCTCACCGCCTCCTCACCTTCCCCTCGCCATCTCCTAGCAGTCCCCTCACCTTCTCCTCGCTGTCTCCTCGCCTTTCCCTTGCCTTCTCCTCACCTTCTCCTCGCCTTCTTTTTGCCTTCTCATGGTTGTCTCCTCGCCTTCTTTTTACCTTCTCCTCACTGTCCCATCGCCTTCTCCTGACCTTCCGATCGCCTTCTCCTGACCTTCCCCTCACCTTCTCCTCGCTGTCTCCTTGCCTTTCCCTTGCCTTTTCCTCATTGCCTCCTCGCCTTCTCGTCTCCTCGGCATCCCTCACCTTCTCCTCGCCGTCCCCTCACCGTCCCCTCGCCTTCTCCTCGCCTTCTATTCGCCGTCCCCTAGCCTTCTCCTCACTGTCTCCTTGTCTTCTCCTCACCTTCCCCTTGCCTTCTCCTCGGCGCCTCCTCACCTTCCCCTTGCCTTCTCCTCGTCTCCTCACAATCTCCTCACCTTTCCCTCGCCGCCTCCTCGCCTTCCCCTTGCCTTCTTCTCGCTTACTCCTCACCGTCACCTAGCCTTCCCCTAGTCTTCTCCTCACCTTCCCACCTTCTCGCCATCTCCTCACCTTCTCCTCGTCTCCTCACAATCTACTCACCTTCCCCTCACCGTCTCCTCACCTTCCCCTTGCCTTCTCCTCGTCTCCTCACAATCTGTCACCTTTCCCTCGCCGCCTCCTCGCCTTCCCCTTGCCTTCTCCTCGCCGTCTCCTCACCTTCCCCTCGCCTTCTTCTCACCTTCCCCTCACCTTCTCCTCGCCGTCTCCTCGCCTTCCCCTCACCTTCTTCTCACCTTCCCCTCACCTTCTCCTTGCCGTCTCCTCGCCTTCCCCTCACAGTCTCCTCGCCTTCCCCTCACCTTCCCCTCGCCTTCTCCTCACCTTCCCCTTGCCTTCTCCTCACCTTCTCCTCGCCGTCTTCTCACCTTCCCCTTGCCGTCTCCTCACCTTCCCCTCGCCTTCTCCTCACCTTCCCCTCGCCGTCTCCTCACCTTCCCCTCACCTTCTTCTCACCTTCCCCTCACCTTCTCCTTGCCGTCTCCTCGCCTTCCCCTCACAGTCTCCTCGCCTTCCCCTCGCCTTCTCCTCACCTTCCCCTCGCCTTCTCCTCACCTTCCCCTTGCCTTCTCCTCATCTTCCCCTCGCCTTCTTCTCACCTTCCCCTCGCCTTCTTCTCACCTTCCCCTCACCTTCTCCTCGCCTTCCCCTCACCTTCTCCTCACCTTCCCCTCACCTTCTCCTCGCCGTCTCCTCGCCTTCCCCTCACCTTCTCCTTACCTTCCCCTCACCTTCTCCTCGCCGTCTCCTCACCTTCCCCTCACCTTCTCCTCACCTTCTCCTCACCTTCCCCTCGCCTTCTCCTTGCCGTCTCCTCACCTTCCCCTCGCCTTCTCCTTGCCGTCTCCTCACCTTCGCCTCGCCTTCTCCTCGCCACGGAAGGGAAGCAGATTAAATTCCCCTTTAAGTGCTTAGAGGAATTAACAAACAATGCTTCTGTATGTTGATACAATTTCACTCCTGAAGCCGGCAGAGATAGAAGAGATAGATCGTCTCGGAGGCCGAATCTTCCCGGCTTATCGCCGCTTGTTATTTCCTGCTTCTCAATAACGCTCATAATTAAATACACGTCCAGATGTCCCTGATCAGCCGACAATCAATTCACAGAGCAACAAACAAAACTCCGACATGTTCTTATCAATCGTTTCCTGGCTCAGCCATCCCGCCTCGTCAGGGGGGGTCACACCGACCTACCTCCCATTAAAGGGCCAGAACATCAAAAGTGACCTTCTGAATATACAGAGGGAAGCCTGACTCCCCTTCACCTATATCTCAATGTTTCCAAAGCGGGTGTACAGACCCGGGAACTCAGCACAGGGATGGTGGAAACCCCTCATAATGGGCACAGCGAGTGTACAGACCCGGGAACTCAGCACAGGGACGGTGGGAACCCCTCATAAAGGGCACAGCGGGTGTATGGACGAGGGAACTCAGCACAGGGATGGTGGAAACCCCTCATAAAGGGCACAGCGGGTGTATGGACCCGGGAACTCAGCACAGGGATGGTGGGAACCCCTCATAATGGGCACAGCGGGTGTACAGACCCGGGAACTCAGCACAGGGATGGTGGGAACCCCTCATAATGGGCACAGCGGGTGTACAGACCCGGGAACTCAGCACAGGGATGGTGGAAACCCCTCATAATGGGCACAGCGGGTGTACAGACCCGGGAACTCAGCACAGGGACGGTGGGAACCCCTCATAAAGGGCACAGCGGGTGTATGGACGCGGGAACTCAGCACAGGGATGGTGGAAACCCCTCATAAAGGGCACAGCGGGTGTATGGACCCGGGAACTCAGCACAGGGATGGTGGGAACCCCTCATAATGGGCACAGCGGGTGTACAGACCCGGGAACTCAGCACAGGGACGGTGGGAACCCCTCATAAAGGGCACAGCGGGTGTACAGACCCGGGAACTCAGCACAGGGATGGTGGGAACCCCTCATAATGGGCACAGCGAGTGTACGGACCCGGGAACTCCGCACAGGGATGGTGGGAACCCCTCAAAATGGGCACAGCGAGTGTACGAACCTGGGAACTCAGCACAGGGATGGTGGGAACCCCTCATAATGGGCACAGAGGGTGTATGGACCCGGGAACTCAGCACAGGGATGGGGGGAACCCCTGATAATGGGCAAAGTGGTTGTACAGACCCGGGAACTCGGCACAGGGATGGTGGGAACCCCTCATAATGGGCACAGCGGGTGTACAGACCCGGGAACTCAGCACAGGGATGGTGGGAACCCCTCATAATGGGCACAGCGGGTGTACAGACCCGGGAACTCAGCACAGGGATGGTGGGAACCCCTCATAATGGGCACAGCGGGTGTACAGACCCGGGAACTCAGCACAGGGATGGTGGAAACCCCTCATAATGGGCACAGCGGGTGTACAGACCCGGGAACTCAGCACAGGGACGGTGGGAACCCCTCATAAAGGGCACAGCGGGTGTATGGACGCGGGAACTCAGCACAGGGATGGTGGAAACCCCTCATAAAGGGCACAGCGGGTGTATGGACCCGGGAACTCAGCACAGGGATGGTGGGAACCCCTCATAATGGGCACAGCGGGTGTACAGACCCGGGAACTCAGCACAGGGACGGTGGGAACCCCTCATAAAGGGCACAGCGGGTGTACAGACCCGGGAACTCAGCACAGGGATGGTGGGAACCCCTCATAATGGGCACAGCGAGTGTACGGACCCGGGAACTCCGCACAGGGATGGTGGGAACCCCTCAAAATGGGCACAGCGAGTGTACGAACCTGGGAACTCAGCACAGGGATGGTGGGAACCCCTCATAATGGGCACAGAGGGTGTATGGACCCGGGAACTCAGCACAGGGATGGGGGGAACCCCTGATAATGGGCAAAGTGGTTGTACAGACCCGGGAACTCGGCACAGGGATGGTGGGAACCCCTCATAATGGGCACAGCGGGTGTACAGACCCGGGAACTCAGCACAGGGACAGTGGGAACCCCTCATAATGGGCACAGCGGGTGTATGGACCCCGGAACTCAGCACAGGGATGGTGGAAACCCCTCATAAAGGGCACAGCGGGTGTATGGACCCGGGAACTCAGCACAGGGATGGTGGAAACCCCTCATAATGGGCACAGCGGGTGTACAGACCCGGGAACTCAGCACAGGGACAGTGGGAACCCCTCATAATGGGCACAGCGGGTGTATGGACCCCGGAACTCAGCACAGGGATGGTGGAAACCCCTCATAAAGGGCACAGCGGGTGTATGGACCCGGGAACTCAGCACAGGGATGGGGGGAACCCCTCATAATGGGCACAGCGGGGGTACAGACCCAGGAACTCAGCACAGGGATGGTGGGAACCCTCATAATGGGCACAGCGGGTGTATGGACCCGGGAACTCAGCACAGGGATGGGGGGAACCCCTGATAATGTGCAAAGTGGTTGTACAGACCCGGGAACTCGGCACAGGGATGGTGGGAACCCCTCATAATGGGCACAGGGATGGTGGGAACCCCACATGATGGGCCCAGCAGGCGTACAGACCCGGGAACTCAGTAAAGAGTCCCCAGGAGCCTCTCCAGCATTTAGCAAACACTGATGGTCTGGGGGGAGTCATCCTTTAATTTATCGGTCACCATATCAAAGAATTGGCGTTACCTTCAGCGCTCGCACTTTCTTGGCCAGGAGGGATTCGATGTCGCCGGCCACTTTCTCCACCAGTTTGCGGGGAACGTTCTCCTTCACCTCGAAGAGGTTCCTCTTCTCTCGGTAGAGCTGCAGAAAGACAATACGGGGGAAGGTCAGACGAGCTGCACGGGAGCTGCACTACAGCCGCATGGTCTGTCCAGAGCAATCCCCCCTCCCCCACCCCATACACAGGACACAGACCCCCCCACACACAGGACACGGACCCCCCCACACCACATACACAGGACACAGACCCCCCCACACACAGGATACGGACCCCCCCACACACAGGACATGGACCCCCCCACACACAGGACACGGACCCCCCCAACACCCCATACACAGGACACGGACCCCCCACACCCCATACACAGGACACGGACCCCCCACACCCCATACACAGGACATGGACCCCCCCACACCCCATACACAGGACACGGACCCCCCACACCCCATACACAGGACACGGACCCCCCACACCCCATACACAGGACACGGACCCCCCACACCCCATACACAGGACACGGACCCCCCACACCCCATACACAGGACATGGACCCCCCACACCCCATACACAGGACACTGACCCCACACACCCCATACACAGGACCAAATCACCATCTGACCCCCCAACTCCACACCCCATACACAGGACACAGACCCCACACACCCCATACACAGGACACAGACCCCACACACCCCATACACAGGACACAGACCCCCCACACCCCATACACAGGACACAGACCCCCCCCACACACAGGACACAGACCCCCCCCACACACAGGACACTGACCCCACACACCCCATATACAGGACACGGACCCCCCACACCCCATACACAGGACACAGACCCCACACACCCCATACACAGGACACAGACCCCCCCCACACACAGGACACTGACCCCACACACCCCATACACAGGACACTGACCCCACACACCCCATACACAGGACACGGACCACCCACACCCCATACACAGGACACGGACCCCCCACACCCCATACACAGGACACAGACCCCACACACCCCATACACAGGACACAGACCCCACACACCCCATACACAGGACACAGACCCCCCCCCACACACAGGACACTGACCCCACACACCCCATACACAGGACACTGACCCCACACACCCCATACACAGGACACTGACCCCACACACCCCATACGCAGGACACTGACCCCACACACCCCATACGCAGGACACAGACCCCACACACCCCATACACAGGACACAGACCCCACACACCCCATACACAGGACACGGACCCCCCACACCCCATACACAGGACACTGACCCCACACACCCCATACACAGGATACTGACCCCACACACCCCATACACAGGACACTGACCCCCATATACAGGACCAAATCACCATCTGACCCCCCGACTCCACCATACACATAACAATCGATCCTTTCCATGGTACGTGATCTGCGGCTGAACTCCATACACATTCATCTGATCTGATTTCCTGAACCCAGGGAGAGGAAGAAGAGGTCAGTTTCCCTCGGGTGTCACTCGTCTCCCCCCAACGCTGTCCAATAGTGAGCCAGAGGAGACCCTTGTCTGTGCCGAGTCTGCTCCGCGCTCAGAAATCTGACCAATCCCGGGTGAGGAGCACGCGGCTGCACCGACTCCTCCGCACCGGCAACACCTCCCCCCCCCCCCCCCCCCCGACACCAGCGTCTCCAATGAACCTGCTGTACACATATCTACTGAGGGGAGCCCCACAAACATGAACATACACACTCCATGCCAGGGGCGGACTGACCATTCGGGAACTTGGGCACTGCCTGAGGGCCCGGGGTCAGTAGGGGGCCCCACGAGATGCCCCTGGTACCTTTCATAGGCTATTTTGGGTGTGGTTTGAGTGTGGATGAGGACACAGGGGCCCCATGATCCCCTAATGCCCGGGGGCCCCATGAGTTGTCGGTCCGCCCCTGCTCCATGCAGATCTAGTCCGTGGTATAGATTGGATGCAGCACACAAAGTGGACCTGTCATGACTTTCTCTTTTTCCTATCAAATGTGTAATGTGTCGGTGTCACAGGACTCCCCCGGAAAATGCCAGCACCATCTTTGTTCAGGCATCACCCGGGGTCACCATCTAATTCCTGGACAGAGATGTCGGCTCAGAGATGACACCATCATGTAAATCCTTCTGTCTGTGCACTTCCTGGCTGTGTTTACAAATGTCTGACACAGATCAGCCCCCTGCTGAAGCTTCTCAGCTTGATAAAGTTACAATGTACAGTCTGATCCCTGGGGGAGGGGAGACTGAGGAAATGCCTCCTTCTCTGTCTACAAAGTTACAATGTACAGTCTGATCACTGGGGGAGGGGAGACTGAGGAAATGCCTCCTTCTCTGTCTACAAAGTTACAATGTACAGTCTGACCACTGGGCGTGGGGGGGGGGGGGGGGAGACTGAGGAAATGCTCCCACCTGCCTGCAGCAGATTGATGACATCATCTCAGCCTAGACTAAGTCACATGTCCGGGATTCATTCATTCCTCTTTTACAGATCCTAATTGTTGGGGTCGCTCTGTAAAATGTGTACAAAGATGGCGTCTCTTGCGTCGCTCTGATGGTCTGGCGGCCTCTGTAATGTTTCCGCCATTATTATATCCGCCGCGGTGCCGCGTCGTCCGCCTGGATGTTTTGACCATGAAAGGCGCCCCCCCGCTCTCTCATCTCGGAAAGTGGCGAGGTATGTCCGGGTTCGGCGCAGGTCTCCGCGTCTTTTGATGTCGCCGCGCTTTCCTTTGATGTTCCCCACAGCCGGTATGAGATGGAGGTAGAGACCTCCCCGCGGTGACTCTGCCGCAGGAGCAAAGCCACATTTCCAATCAAAAGCGTTTCCGCTTTGCCGCCCTTCTGTCAGTAATTAGCGCAAGCCTGAGCATCCAGCTGCTGCGCCTGGGACCCCGCCGGGAGCTGCGCCTGGGACCCCGCCGGGAGCTGCGCCTGGGACCCCGCCGGGAGCTGCGCCTGGGACCCCGCCGGGAGCTGCGTCTGGGACCCCGCCGGGAGCTGCGTCTGGGACCCCGCCGGAAGCTGCGATTCGCCATGTTAGAAAACAACACCTTCAATTTCCAGGAAAGGGCCCCGAAGACGCTTACCGGGGGGACCGCAAAAATATACCCCCGGGGTCACTCCAGGATCGGTGCTGTCCCTGCTAGAGAACCCCCCACACCAACCAAGGGGTTAATGCACATCCATCTGCTTCCCTGTACCCCCGCTTCCCTGTACCCCCCCTTCCCTGTACCCCCTTTCATGTACCCCCTCTTCCCTGTACCCCTCCTTCCCTGTACCCTCTTCCCTGTACCCCACTTTCATGTACCCCTCCTTCCCTGTACCCCTCTTCCCTGTACCCCCCTTTCATGTACCCCCTCCTTCCCTGTACCCCCCCTTCCCTGTACCCCAAATACCCCCCCTTCCCTTTATCCCCCTTTCCCTGTACTCCCCCCTTCCCTGTACCCCAAATACCCCCCCTTCCCTTTACTCCCCCTTCCCTGTATCCCCCTTTCATGTACCCCTCTTCCCTGTACCCCCTCCTTCCCTGCACCCCCCTTTCATGTACCCCCTCCTTCCCTGTACCCCCCTTCTCTGTACCTTCTTTCCCTGTACCCCAAATAGAAGAGCATCTGATGTCCAACATAAGAAACGAGAAAATAGGAGTAAGTGGACCTACAATTCACACAGCCCAAGATTTACCAGAGAGAGCGAGAGCGGGGCCACACATGGATACAAACACTGCTCCTGGGGTGCATCATGTGACCTAATCCTAGGCAGTCTACATCACATGACCTCTGGCTACCAGGAGCATTGTGGGTGTTTTCTGTCATTCAGAGACTTTATTGCCACTCAGAAAAAGTAACATTGTTTATAAACATCGATCAGACGGGAGATAGAGATACAAAGTAACATTGTTTATAAACATCGATCAGACAGGAGATGGAGAGATACAAAGTAACATTGTTTATAAACATCGATCAGACAGGAGATGGAGAGATACAAAGTAACATTGTTTATAAACATCGATCAGACGGGAGATAGAGATACAAAGTAACATTGTTTATAAACATCGATCAGACGGGAGATAGAGATACAAAGTAACATTGTTTATAAACATCGATCAGACGGGAGATGGAGAGATACAAAGTAACATTGTTTATAAACATCGATCAGACGGGAGATGGAGAGATACAAAGTAACATTGTTTATAAACATCGATCATATGGGAGATGGAGAGATACAAAGTAACATTGTTTATAAACATCGATCAGACGGGAGATGGAGAGATACAAAGTAACATTGTTTATAAACATCGATCATATGGGAGATAGAGAGATACAAAGTAACATTGTTTATAAACATCGATCATATGGGAGATAGAGAGATACAAAGTAACATTGTTTATAAACATCGATCAGACGGGAGATAGAGAGATACAAAGTAACATTGTTTATAAACATCGATCAGACGGGAGATGGAGAGATACAAAGTAACATTGTTTATAAACATCGAACAGACGGGAGATGGAGAGATAGAAAGTAACATTGTTTATAAACATCGATCAGACGGGAGATAGAGAGATACAAAGTAACATTGTTTATAAACATCGATCAGACGGGAGATGGAGAGATACAAAGTAACATTGTTTATAAACATCGTTCAGACGGGAGATAGAGATACAAAGTAACATTGTTTATAAACATCGATCAGACGGGAGATGGAGAGATACAAAGTAACATTGTTTATAAACATCGATCAGACGGGAGATAGAGAGATACAAAGTAACATTGTTTATAAACATCGATCAGACGGGAGATGGAGAGATACAAAGTAACATTGTTTATAAACATCGATCAGACGGGAGATAGATACAAAGTAACATTGTTTATAAACATCGATCAGACGGGAGATAGATACAAAGTAACATTGGCACACTATTACCCTGACACTAATGATTTGAAGGGCACTCTATCTTGGGGACTCCAATCCCACTGACACCGATGATTTGGGGGCCATTCTTTCTCCCTGTGTCTATATAAATTACAGTAACTCATATTTTCAGCCCATTATTCTCCTCGTAATCCGTCATAAATACACATTTTGGATTCCATATTTATACGACTATAAACTTTTTTATTTTACTGTCGGAAGGTTCTGGAAGAATTTTCTGGGCCCGGATCACGCTGTCCAGGAGGATTGCTGGGCCTGGATCACACTGTCCAGGAGGATTGCTGGGCCTGGATCACACTGTCCAGGAGGATTGCTGGGCCCGGATCACACTGTCCAGGATTGCTGGGACCGAATCACACTGTCCAGGAGGATTGCTGGGCCCGGATCACACTGTCCAGGATTGCCGGGACCGGATCACGCTGTCCAGGATTGCCGGGACCGGATCACACTGTCCAGGATTGCCGGGCCCGGATCACACTGTCCAGGATTGCCGGGACCGGATCACACTGTCCAGGATTGCCGGGCCCGGATCACACTGTCCAGGATTGCCGGGCCCGGATCACACTGACCAGGATTGCCGGGCCCGGATCACACTGTCCAGGATTGCCGGGCCCGGATCACACTGTCCAGGATTGCCGGGACCGGATCACACTGTCCAGGATTGCCGGGCCCGGATCACACTGTCCAGGATTGCCGGGCCCTGATCACACTGTCCAGGATTGCCGGGCCCGGATCACACTGTCCAGGATTGCCGGGCCCTGATCACACTGTCCAGGATTGCCGGGCCCAGATCACACTGTCCAGGATTGCCGGGCCCTGATCACACTGTCCAGGATTGGCGGGACCCGGATCACACTGTCCAGGATTGCCGGGCCCAGATCACGCTGTCCAGGAGGATTGCCGGACCCGGATCACACTGTCCAGGAGGACTGCCGGGCCCCGATCACGCTGTCCAGGAGGATTGCCGGGCCCGGATCATGCTGTTCAGGAGTATTGCCGGGCCCGGATCACGCTGTCCAGGAGGATTGCCGGGCCCGGATCACGCTGTCCAGGAGGATTGCCGGGCCCGGATCACGCTGTCCAGGAGGATTGCCGGGCCCGGATCACGCTGTCCAGGAGGATTGCCGGGCCCGGATCACGCTGTCCAGGAGGATTGCCGGGCCCGGATCACGCTGTCCAGGAGGATTGCCGGGCCGGTCACTAATAAGAATGTCATTTGTATGAATGAACAGACGGCAGCAGGTGCAGCGAGCCCCATGTGGGGTCCCAATCCGCAGCGTCCTGTCACCCCCCCTCCCTCGCACATTACAGGCTATTTATACCGCATAATCAGTATTTCCTCCCTGTGGCTGGTGACAGCCAAATCAGCAGACTGGAGGTACCTGCCGACCCGGGGAGGGGATCCGCCGCATGCAATGTGCTGACTGGACGGATTGTCTCCGGAATGAGGGCAGCGCACAGCGCAGATGTATGGTCCTTAAAGGGGACGTACGCCGGGACTGACCTCCTCCTCGAAGTGCCCCCTGCCAGGCTGATCCAACAGGTTCCGGGAATCTCTAACCTGGACCTTCTATGCAAGTCACTTCTGTCTGTAGTCTGACTTCACTTGCTGCATGCTTGTGAATGTATTGAAGTGACCACCAGAGAAGTAGCATTTCCCAATGATGGTCAGCAAGGGCCCGGCCTCTGTACCTGTCATGGCGGAGGCTCCCCTCAGCCGGGTATCAATACGTATCAATATGATCGATCAATGACACAACCGATCAAACTGAATGAAAATCACAAACCGAACACCCGCCATTCCATCGATTCCGACCCAAAGATGTGAGCGATCATTCCTGATATCTGTGTTTGAGAACCAATAGCATTTCAGGTCACGCCCGCTCTCTCCAGAACGCAGTGAGGGAAGTCCGCGTTCCGCGTGCGTTTCCCACACTGCGATCACAACGCACCGCACTACCAATCTGCAGGGGGTGTCAATGCAATGCTGACGAGACTCCAAACAGATCACAGACATGCAGGAGAAAGCATGGCAGATCAGATCAGACTGTACATTGTACCCTTGTAGAAGGAGGGGGAGTCATTTCCTCAGTCTCCCCTCCCCCAGTGATCAGACTGTACATTGTAACTTTGTAGAAGGAGGAGGAGGCATTTCCTCAGTCTCCCCTCCCCCAGTGATCAGACTGTACATTGTAACTTTGTAGAAAGAGGAGGGGGCATTTCCTGAGTCTCCTCCCCCAGTGATCAGACTGTACATTGTAACCTTGTAGAAGGAGGAGGAGTCGTTTCCTCAGTCTCCCCTCCCCCAGTGATCAGACTGTACATTGTACCTTTATAGAAGGAGGAGGAGGCATTTCCTCAGTCTCCCCTCCCCCAGTGATCAGACTGTACATTGTAACTTTGTAGAAGGAGGAGGAGGCATTTCCTCAGTCTCCCCTCCCCCAGTGATCAGACTGTACATTGTAACTTTGTAGAAGGAGGAGGAGGCATTTCCTCAGTCTCCCCTCCCCCAGTGATCAGACTGTACATTGTAACTTTGTAGAAGGGGGGAAGCGTTTCCTCAGTCTCCCCTCCCCCAGTGATCAGACTGTACATTGTAACTTTGTAGAAGGAGGAGGAGGCGTTTCCTCAGTCTCCTCCCCCAGTGATCAGACTGTACATTGTAACTTTGTAGATGGAGGGGGAGTCATTTCCTCAGTCTCCCCTCCCCCCAGTGATCAGACTGTACATTGTAACTTTATAGAAGGAGGAGGGAGCATTTCCTCAGTCTCCTCCCCCAGTGATCAGACTGTACATTGTAACTTTGTAGAAGGAGGAGGAGGCATTTCCTCAGTCTCCTCCCCCAGTGATCAGACTGTACATTGTAACTTTGTAGATGGAGGGGGAGTCATTTCCTCAGTCTCTCCTCCCCCAGTGATCAGACTGTACATTGTAACTTTGTAGAAGGAGGAGGAGGCATTTCCTCAATCTCACAAGCTGAGAGGCAGCAGCAGGGGCTGATCTGTGTCAGACATTTGTGAACACAGCCAGGATTTACATGATGGTGTCATCTCTGAGCCGGCATCTCTGTCCAGGAAGCAGATTGTGTCCCTGGATGATGCCTGAACAAAGGTGGTGCTGTCCGAAACGTACAAGCTCCCAATCTGTCATCCTCATCCTTCGCAATAAAGGATCTTTTCCACCTCCATTGGTGTCCTGTGCAGATGAGGTCCAGTGCTGGCCATACACGGGGCGATCCGCCACTACGAAATACAAAGCCGATTTCCCCGCGGCAGTTTACATATTGATCCATTTCAAAGGCGAGCGATAAGTCGGCGTTCTGGCTTTGTTGTAGCGGCAGCCCGGATTGTGCGACACGAGCAACGAATAGAATGCTAATCCTATTAAACGCCGCGCTCACCACTTCACCAACCAAAAGGATGAAAAACCAGCAACACTCAGATAAGTTCAATTACGGCTAATATAGAGAACGATTTATTCCAATAGGATGAATCAGATTAGGAGGCGGCGGCATTCCCACGAAAAAACCTGCAGCCAATCAGCCGAACCGGAAGATGAAATGAGACTTAATCCGACATAAAAAAAGAATCGCAACCAAACCGAAAAATAGAACCCGGAGGACCCTACAGATGCCGACAGCCTCCAGAGACACCAATGTATAGAGCCCAAGGTATTGGCCCCGCCCTCACAATCATGTGATTCAGGGGTTCCAACCCCCTCCATATCATGTGATTCAGGTGTTCCAATCCCCTCCATATCATGTGATTCAGGTGTTCCAATCCCCTCCGTATCATGTGATTCAGGTGTTCCAATCCCCTCCATATCATGTGATTCAGGTGTGCCAATCTCCTCCATATCATGTGATTCAGGTGTGCCAATCCCCTCCGTATCATGTGATTCAGATGTTCCAATCCCCTCCCAATCATGTGATTCAGCTGATCCAATACCCTCCATATCATGTGATTCAGGTGTGCCAATCCCCTCCATATCATGTGATTCAGGTGTTCCAATCCCCTCCCAGTCATGTGATTCAGGTGTTCCAATCCCCTCCCAATCATGTGATTCAGGTGTTCCAACCCCCTCCATATCATGTGATTCAGGTGTTCCAACCCCTCCCAATCATGTGATTCAGGTGTTCCAATCCCCTCCATATCATGTGATTCAGGTGTTCCAACCCCCTCCATATCATGTGATTCAGGTGTGCCAATCCCCTCCCAATCATGTGATTCAGGTGTTCCAATCCCCTCCAAATCATGTGATTCAGGTGTGCCAATCCCCTCCATATCATGTGATTCAGATGTTCCAATCCCCTCCATATCATGTGATTCAGATGTTCCAATCCCCTCCCAATCATGTGATTCAGGTGATCCAATACCCTCCATATCATGTGATTCAGGTGTTCCAATCCCCTCCGTATCATGTGATTCAGGTGTTCCAATCCCCTCCCAATCATGTGATTCAGGTGATCCAATACCCTCCATATCATGTGATTCAGGTGTTCCAATCCCCTCCATATCATGTGATTCAGGTGTTCCAATCCCCTCCCAATCATGTGATTCAGGTGTTCCAATCCCCTCCATATCATGTGATTCAGGTGTTCCAATCCCCTCCATATCATGTGATTCAGGTGTGCCAATCCCCTCCCTATCATGTGATTCAGGTGTTCCAATCCCCTCCCAGTCATGTGATTCAGGTGTTCCAATCCCCTCCCAATCATGTGATTCAGGTGTTCCAATCCACTCCATATCATGTGATTCAGGTGTTCCAATCCCCTCCGTATCATGTGATTCAGGTGTTCCAATCCCCTCCCTATCATGTGATTTAGGTGTTCCAATCCCCTCCCAGTCATGTGATTCAGGTGTTCCAATCCCCTCCCTATCATGTGATTCAGGTGTTCCAATCCCCTCCCAGTCATGTGATTCAGGTGTTCCAATCCCCTCCATATCATGTGATTCAGGTGTTCCAATCCCCTCCATATCATGTGATTCAGGTGTTCCAATCCCCTCCCAGTCATGTGATTCAGGTGTTCCAATCCCCTCCAAATCATGTGATTCAGGTGTTCCAATCCCCTCCAAATCATGTGATTCAGGTGTTCCAATCCCCTCCATATCATGTGATTCAGGTGTTCCAATCCCCTCCCAATCTTTTAAACAAAACCTTTCCATTTTCTTTCTGTGTCTTATTTTCATCCTGGTGATGTCATCACTGGGTGTCTACACTTGTCTATGCAATGCAGGCAAATCATTATTATTATACAGGATTTATATGGTACCAACACTGTGATCAGAGCTTTACAATATAACAGGAGGCAATACAGCAACAATACAAGAGGGATAGGAGGACCGGATCCTTGGAGCTTACAAACTAGGAGGGAGGTGCTAGTGGTACAAAAGGTAGTAACTGTGGGGCAGGGGCAGACTGATGCAGACTAAATTGGGGTAGAGAGTTCCAGAGGATGGGGGAAGCTCTGGAGAAGTCCTGGAGACGAGCATGGGAGGAGGAGACAAAGGAGCTAGAGAGCAGGAGGTCGTGCGAGGAGCGAAGAGTACGGTTCATGGCTGGTGGAAGGGGCAGGGGGCTGTACATAGCTTCCTGAAGACATCACAGCACCCTGAGGACACTTAGAGGAGGACAAATGACCGGCTTGAATATTCTCCTATGTACACAGCTTCTCACGTTCTGCAGGGGAGGGCACTCTCTGGGCTCCACTCCCTCTACTGTCACATAACACCCCCTAGATCCCCAGAGCTTCTGAATCTACTGCACCCACCCCCACAGAGAGACTAGGTTCAGGTTCTCCCCCCCTAGGCCACCACAATCTCCATCGTCTGTACCCCCAGACTAATTACAGAGCAGAACCCCACAATGAGGTCGGAGGGTAAGGACCTCCCTTAAACGTTTTGGAATAACGACAGTGAGGAGGGAGAAAGAGAAGAGTAGAGGCCGACCAGCGGGCCAAGAAAACATGGGGAATAGGGAGAGAAAAAAAAGGGGGGCAAAGACAAAGGGGGAGTAGGAAGGTGGTTAGGGTAGGGATAGAATGTCTCCATCCCCTCAGGACCCCACCATCACCTCAGAGGACAACGCAGCACCTGAGCCCTCCAAAATGGACTTGTCTACCATGGAGGAAGTAAATTCATGCCAGTAAAACCACTTTTTTTTTTTTTTTTCACAAGATTTGATACCCATCGAGGTGAGGTCCTCCATTCCATTAATGTCCTCAACTATGGACAACCACTGAACTATAGAGCCCACCTCTAACCTTGACACCCTCCAACCCAACAATCCTCCAACCCAAACCTTAACCTTCTAACCCAACAATCCTCCAACCCAACAATCCTCCAACCCAACAATCCTCCAACCCAACAATCCTCCAACCCAACAATCCTCCAACCCAACAATCCTCCAACCCAAACCTTAACCTTCTAACCCAACAATCCCCCAACCCAACAATCCTCCAACCCAACAATCCTCCAACCCAACAATCCTCCAACCCAACAATCCTCCAACCCAACAATCCTCCAACCCAAACCTTAACCTTCTAACCCAAACCCCAACTTTATCTCTGCTCCCAACTATAGCTCAAACCCTAACTCTAACTTCAACCTTCTAACCCTTGCCGCAACTCCATAACTTAAACCCTCACCCCAACTATATACCTACCCAACCATCTAACCGTAACTTAACCCCTCCCCCCAATATATACCTACTCAACCATCTAACCGTAACTTAACCCCTCCCCCATCTATATACCTACCCAACCATCTAACCGTAACTTAACCCCTCCCCCCAACTATATACCTACCCAACCATCTAACCGTAACTTAACCCCTCCCCCCAATATATACCTACTCAACCATCTAACCGTAACTTAACCCCTCCCCCATCTATATACCTACCCAACCATCTAACCGTAACTTAACCCCTCCCCCCAACTATATACCTACCCAACCATCTAACCGTAACTTAACCCCTCCCCCATCTATATACCTACCCAACCATCTAACCGTAACTTAACCCCTCCCCCCATCTATATACCTACCCAACCATCTAACCGTAACTTAACCCCTCCCCCCAACTATATACCTACCCAACCATCTAACCGTAACTTAACCCCTCCCCCATCTATATACCTACCCAACCATCTAACCGTAACCTAACCCCTCCCAACTATATACCTACCCAACCATCTAACCGTAACTTAACCCCTCCCCCCATCTATATACCTACCCAACCATCTAACCGTAACTTAACCCCTCCCCCCATCTATATACCTACCCAACCATCTAACCGTAACTTAACCCCTCCCCCCATCTATATACCTACCCAACCATCTAACCGTAACAACCCCTCACCCCAATATATACCTACCCAACCATCTAACAGTAACTTAACCCCTCCCCCCAACTATATACCTACCCAACCATCTAACCGTAACATCCCCTCACCCCAATATATACCTACCCAACCATCTAACAGTAACTTAACTCCTCCCCCCATCTATATACCTACCCAACCATCTAACCGTAACAACCCTCCCCCCATCTATATACCTACCCAACCATCTAACCGTAACTTACCCCTCACCCCATCTATATACCTACCCAACCATCTAACCGTAACAACCTCACCCCATCTATATACCTACCCAACCATCTAACCGTAACTTACCCCTCACCCCATCTATATAACTACCCAACCATCTAACCGTAACTTACCCCTCACCCCAATATATACCTACCCAACCATCTAACCGTAACTTACCCCTCACCCCATCTATTTACCTACCCAACCATCTAACCGTAACAACCCCTCACCCCATCTATATACCTACCCAACCATCTAACCGTAACTTACCCCCTCCCCCCAATATATACCTACCCAACCATCTAACCGTAACTTACCCCTCACCCCATCTATATACCTACCCAACCATCTAACCGTAACAACCCCTCACCCCATCTATATACCTACCCAACCATCTAACCGTAACTTACCCCTCACCCCATCTATATACCTACCCAACCATCTAACCGTAACTTACCCCTCACCCCATCTATATACCTACCCAACCATCTAACCGTAACAACCCCTCACCCCATCTATATACCTACCCAACCATCTAACCGTAACAACCCCTCACCCCATCTATATACCTACCCAACCATCTAACCGTAACTTACCCCCTCCCCCCAATATATACCTACCCAACCATCTAACCGTAACTTACCCCTCACCCCATCTATATACCTACCCAACCATCTAACCGTAACTTACCCCTCACCCCATCTATATACCTACCCAACCATCTAACCGTAACTTACCCCTCACCCCATCTATATACCTACCCAACCATCTAACCGTAACAACCCCTCACCCCATCTATATACCTACCCAACCATGTATCCGTAAAGCCTGTGCACTCAGCTGGCTGCCTGGAGTTCGTCTTTAAGATTCCACAACTATTTTCTGCAAAATCAGTGAAATAATCCATTTCTCAGCACAAAGTCCCGGCACTGAACATGCTCCAGTCGGCCTAAAAAGTGACAAATTTAAACATTTTTTTTGTGCCCATTTAAGGAAAGCTGTTCCTGCCGAGGCGGAAGACGGCACAGCCCCTGTCGGTAGCACCTGCGATCAGTATAATTAGCGCATTTTTTCTGCATCACCACATGAGTTGAGGACGGCGAGAGACGACGTGATACGTCTGTATGGTGGTGGTGGGGGTGGGGGGGTGCCAGCCGGGAAGAAAAAACTGCTCTCCTGCCTGCGATCTGGCGGGATGTTGGCGTGCGACACCCAGGGAGGCGACCCCATTAGCGATCGTGCCGCAATTAATAAAGCGAGGAAAGTGATTATTCGCCGGGTTGTCCAGCGATTGCCACCATGACGCCGCAACTGATCCACATCACCGAATATTAACAGAGATGTTGGCAGCTGATGAACATTTCATTCTGCAAACTGGAAGAAGGCGAAAGGACCGCCCACCCTGCTAGGCTAATGCCCAGTCTGGGGCCCCGAGGTCAAGGGGCCCCAAGTCTTACCACAGGATTCTCTTTACCAATCATGTTCTTATATTTGATCTCCTACATCCCTGCAGCCCGACCTTCGACCCAAAATGAGACCCTTCGTACGTTCAATGCTGCTACTGCAGACCACGAGTCAGTAACCGGAGAGAAGATGAGACACCATTGATCTCTAGAGGTCTCCTGTACCATGTCCCCGGCCTTCAACCACAGTTATAGCATGGCCCCAGTCTCTGACAGTCTACTGCAGCATGTCCCCAGTCTCCAACTACGTCCCAGTCTCCGACCACCTACTGCAGCATGTCCCCAGTCTCCAACTAAGTCTCAGTCTCCAACCACCTACTGCAGCATGTCCCCAGTCTCCAACTAAGTCTCAGTCTCCAACAACATCCTGCAGCATGTCCCCAGTCTCCAACTACGTCCCAGTCTCCGACCACCTACTGCATCAAGTCCCCAGTCCCCAACCACATCCTGCAGCATGTCCCCAGTCTCCAAACACATCCTGCAGCATGGCCCCAGTCTCTGACAGTCTACTGCAGCATGTCCCCAGTCTCCAACTACGTCCCAGTCTCCGACCACCTACTTCAGCAAGTCCCCAGTCTCCGACCACATCCTGTAGCATGTCCCCAGTCTCCAAATACATCCTGTAGGATGTCCCCAGTCTCCAATCATATACTGTAATATAGCCCCAGTTTCCAATTACATCCTGTAGAAGGTCTACAAACTCCAACAATATCTTGTAGCATGTCCCCAATTTCCAACAACGGCCTATAGCATGTCCCAAGTCTCCAACCACCTCCTGTTGCATGTCCCTATTCTCTGAACACCTCCAGTAGCATGTCTCCAGTCTCTGACCACATCTTGTAGCATGTCTCCAGTCTCCAACGGCATCCAGTAGCATGTCCTCAGTCTCCAACCACATCGTAACATGTCCCCAGTCTCCAACCATGTCCTGCAGCATGTCCCTAGTCCCCAACTACCTCCAGTAGCATGTCCCCAGTCTCCAACCATGTCTTGTAGCATGTCCCCAGTCTCCAACCACCTCCTGTAGCATGTCCCCAGTCTCCAACCACCTCCTGTAGCATGTCCCCAGTCTCCAACCACCTCCTGTAGCATGTCCCCAGTCTCCAACCACATCCTGCAGCATGTCCCTAGTTCCCGACCACCTCCTGTAGCATGTCACTAATCTCCGACCACCTATTGTAGCATGTCCCCAGTCTCTGACCACATCCTGTAGCATGTCCCCAGTCTCTGACCACATCCTGTAGCATGTCCCCAGTCTCTGACCACATCCTGTAGCATGTCCCCAGTCATGCCAATGCCAGAGCAGGCATTACACCCCCCCCCCCCAACCAATCAGATTCTGGATTTGAAACCATAAGGAGCAATCTGATTGCTTGGTGTGAGTGACAGACAGTCCTCGTTTCAGCCATCAGCACAATTATCCCAGCTGGACGGGCAGCGTGTTAAGAACTGTCACTAATGTGCGCTGATTGCAGACTTCACGCTTGGCGCCTGCCCAGGACGCACAACGATAGTCCATCCATTTTAATGTCGCGTACGGACAAAGCGCGCCCGGCTACATAATTACAGCAAAGTGGCGGCTAAAAACCACAGCAGATCTCGTGTTTAAATGCAGAATAATTTAGCAGGATAGTGCTGGGGGGGGGGTTTGCGAGACGGCGATATCAGACCCAGATCTACCCTCGTTTTACCGCCACTCGCAGCGCGCACACACCAAAATTATAAAGCGGCAAAATGGAGCAAATTACAGCTTGTAGGCCGCTGTATAATGAATCTGCAATCTGCAGCTCTCTGGATCCGCATTAATTGCTTCATAAGTGACCCTGGACAGCTGGAGAACAGAGAATCACGGCACGCGTGGGGGAGTTGGGCTCAGAAACGAGGGCGAGAAGTGGCGGGCTGCGGCAGATTAAACAGATGCGCAAGAGATGAGTTGAAAATAGACAACAACAGAGCGCGAGAAACGGGGGCTGCTAAGCTTTAGCCAGACAGTAGCCAGGAACTGTCTCATAGATCTCCAGTTCTTGGCTGTGTTCACAAATGCCTGACACAGATCAGCCCTTGCTGCGGCCTCTCACCTTGTGACTCGCTACAAACTTACAATGTTGCAGTCTGATGTCTGGGGGGAGAGGAGATTGAGGAAATGCTTCCTGCTGCCTGCAGGAGACTGAGGACATCAACCGAGCCCAGGCAAAGTCATTGACTGGTGACCTCACCTCGGCCTAGGCAAAGTCACTTACTGGTGACCTCTCCTTTGCCTAGGCAAAGTCACTGACAGGTGACCTCTCCTTGGCCTAGGCAAAGTCATTAAGTGGTGACCGCTCCTTGGCCTAGGCAAAGTCATTGACTGGTGACCTCTCCTTGGCCTAGGCAAAGTCATTAAGTGGTGACCGCTCCTTGGCCTAGGCAATGTCATTGACTGGGGACCTCTCCTTGGCCTACAGTCAATGATTGGTGACCTCAGCTCAGCCTAGGGAAAGTCACTGACTGCTGACCTCTCCTTGGCCTAGGCGAAGTCATTAAGTGGGGACCTCTCCTTGGCCTAGGCAAAACCATTGACTGTTGACCTTTCCTTGGCCTAGGCAAAGTTATTGAGTGGTGACCTCTCCTTGGCCTAGGCAAAGTCATTGACTGGTGACCTCTCCTTGGCCTAGGCAAAGTCATTGACTGGTGACCTCTCCTTGGCCTAGGCAAAGCCATTGACTGTTGACCTTTCCTTGGCCTAGGCAAAGTCATTGACTGGTGACCTTTCCTTGGCCTAGGCAAAGTCCTGTAGCATGTCCCCAGTCTCCAACCATATCCTGTAGCATGTCCCCAGTCTCCAACTACATCCTGTAAGATGTCCCCAGTCTCCAACCACACACTGTAATATAACCCCAGTCTCCAATTACATGCTGTAGAATGTCTACAATCTCCAACAATATCTTGTAGCATGTCCCCAATTTCCGACCACATCCTGTAGCATGTCCCCAGTCTCCAACCACATCCTGTAGCATGTCCCAAGTCTCCAACCACCTCCTCTAGCATATCCCTAGTCTCTGAACACCTCCAGTAGCATGTCCCCAGTCTCTGACCACATCTTGTAGCATGTCTCCAGTCTCCAACGCCATCCTGTAGCATGTCCTCAGTCTCCAACCACATCGTAACATGTCCCCAGTCTCCAACCATGTCTTGTAGCCTGTCCCCAGTCTCCAACCATGTCCTGTAGCATGTCCCCAGTCTCCAACCATGTCCTGGAGCATGTCCCCAGTCTCCAACCACATCCTGTAGCTTGTCCCCAGTCTCCAATCACATACTGTAATATAGCCCCAGTCTCCAATTACATCCTGTAGACCTTTCCTTGGCCTAGGCAAAGTCATTGAGTGGTGACCTCACTTCGGCCTAGGCAAAGTCATTGAGTGGTGACCTCACTTCGGCCTAGGCAAAGTCATTGAGTGGTGACCTCACTTCGGCCTAGGAAAAGTCATTGAGTGGTGACCTTACTTCAGCCTAGGCAAAGTCATTGAGTGGTGACCTCACTTCAGCCTAGGCAAAGTCATTGAGTGGTGACCTTACTTCAGCCTAGGCAAAGTCATTGAGTGGTGACCTCACTTCAGCCTAGGCAAGGTTACTGGCTGGAACTCAAGAATAATTTTTCATGATAAAAGGTGGAAAAAATGACCCTGTTGCTGTATATCGTGACACGTCAGGAATTTAATTATGCAGAGATGTCGAGTTACTAACAGGTCCACTTTAATTCTGTCTCCCTGCTTCTGTAATGTCTTTATTAAAGGAGTCATCATGAAGGCACAGATCCGGTGTCTCCTCCATCCCAGATCTCAATCATCTCACCGCCTGCACAAGAAGTGTGATCAGCGACAGCCAGAAGCTGCGACAGCTGATGCCATTTGCCTCATGCAGCTCTTTTATTGACCGTGGCCTGATGGTGTTCGAAACTGAACCCATGGAGAGTCTAGGATCACAATCTCAGCAAGAGCCTGCCATCAATCACAGTCTCTGAAGGGAAGAGGAATTTGCTGTCACACATGAAAGACACGCATCACAAAACTTAACAAGAAAGATTAAAACATTAGAAAAAAAATTGCTCAGTTTGTCTTTGGGGGTGCCGCTACTTCCTTTCTAACCAGTCCTCGCCCCGGTGTCCCCCTTTAAATGCCGCATTCCCTAAATGTTTTTTTTTCTTGCAGCACATCAATTTGCAGCAGCGGCACGCCCGATCGTTGTAATGAGCCCTTCGCCCGGATCCCGCTCTGCCGCTGCACAGGCATAAAACTCATCTGATCTGGCTTTATTGTGGAGCTCTGTGTATGCAGATGAGGCCGGGCCGTCATTTGCATAATGATCAGAAGGCGATGTCAGAGCGCGCACGCCGCGTACACAAATAGCCGCAAGTCGTAAATTACAGGCGAGGGAACGTTTGCCAGCCGCCGAGGGAGAGGCAAGGACTGACAGTGCAGCAATGGGTTCAATGGACCAATGCTGGGGGTTGTAGTAATGCTGGGGGTTGTAGTAATGCTGGGGGTTGTAGTAATGCTGGGGGTTGTAGTAATGCATGGGGGTTGTAGTAATGCTGGGGGTTGTAGTAATGCATGGGGGTTGTAGTAATGCATGGGGGTTGTAGTAATGCATGGGGGTTGTAGTAATGCTGGGGGTTGTAGTAATGCTGAGGGTTGTAGTAATGCTAGGGTTGTAGTAGTGCTGGGGGTTGTAGTAATGCTGAGGGTTGTAGTAATGCTGGGGGTTGTAGTAATGCATGGGGGTTGTAGTAATGCTGGGGTTGTAGTAATGCTGAGGGTTGTAGTAATGCTGGGGGTTGTAGTAATGCTGGGGGTTGTAGTAATGCTGGGGGTTGTAGTAATGCATGGGGGTTGTAGTAATGCTGAGGGTTGTAGTAATGCTGAGGGTTGTAGTAATGCTGGGGGTTGTAGTAATGCTGGGGGTTGTAGTAATGCTGGTGTTGTAGTAATGCATGGGGGTTGTAGTAATGCTGGGGGTTGTAGTAATGCTGGGGTTTGTAGTAATGCATGGGGGTTGTAGTAATGCATGGGGGTTGTAGTAATGCTGGGGGTTGTAGTAATGCATGGGGGTTGCAGTAATGCTGGGGGTTGTAGTAATGCTGGGGGTTGTAGTAATGCATGGGGGTTGTAGTAATGCTGGGGGTTGTAGTAATGCTGGGGTTGTAGTAATGCATGGGGGTTGTAGTAATGCTGGGGTTGTAGTAATGCTGGGGGTTGTAGTAATGCTGGGGGTTGTAGTAATGCTGGGGTTGTAGTAATGCATGGGGGTTGTAGTAATGCATGGGGGTTGTAGTAATGCTGGGGGTTGTAGTAATGCTGAAGTTGTAGTAATGCTGAGGGTTGTAGTAATGCTGAGGGTTGTAGTAATGCTGGGGGTTGTAGTAATGCTGGGGGTTGTAGTAATGCTGGGGGTTGTAGTAATGCTGGGGTTGTAGTAATGCATGGGGGTTGTAGTAATGCATGGGGGTTGTAGTAATGCTGGGGGTTGTAGTAATGCTGGGGGTTGTAGTAATGCTGGGGTTGTAGTAATGCTGAGGGTTGTAGTAATGCTGAGGGTTGTAGTAATGCTGGGGGTTGTAGTAATGCTGAGGGTTGTAGTAATGCTGAGGGTTGTAGTAATGCTGGGGTTGTAGTAATGCTGAGGGTTGTAGTAATGCTGGGGGTTGTAGTAATGCATGGGGGTTGTAGTAATGCTGGGGGTTGTAGTAATGCTGGGGGTTGTAGTAATTCTGAGGGTTGTAGTAATGCTGGGGGTTGTAGTAATGCTGGGGTTGTAGTAATGCTGGGGTTGTAGTAATGCTGGGGGTTGTAGTAATGCATGGGGGTTGTAGTAATGCTGGGGGTTGTAGTAATGCTGGGGGTTGTAGTAGTGCTGGGGGTTGTAGAAATGCTGGGGGTTGTAGTAATGCTGGGGGTTGTAGTAATGCTGGGGTTGTAGTAATTCTGAGGGTTGTAGTAATGCTGGGGGTTGTAGTAGTGCTGGGGGTTGTAGTAATGCTGAGGGTTGTAGTAATGCTGAGGGTTGTAGTAGTGCTGGGGGTTGTAGTAATGCTGGGGGTTGTAGTAATGCATGGGGGTTGTAGTAGTGCTGGGGGTTGTAGTAATGCTGGGGGTTGTAGTAATGCTGAGGGTTGTAGTAGTGCTGGGGGTTGTAGTAATGCTGGGGGTTGTAGTAATGCATGGGGGTTGTAGTAGTGCTGGGGGTTGTAGTAATGCTGGGGGTTGTAGTAATGCTGAGGGTTGTAGTAATGCTGGGGGTTGTAGTAATGCTGGGGGTTGTAGTAATGCTGGGGGTTGTAGTAATGCATGGGGGTTGTAGTAGTGCTGGGGGTTGTAGTAATTCTGAGGGTTGTAGTAATGCTGGGGTTGTAGTAGTGCTGGGGGTTGTAGTAATGCTGGGGTTGTAGTAATGCTGGGGTTGTAGTAATGCTGGGGGTTGTAGTCCCATCATGGTTGGACTAAGTCATGCACACACTCAGCAGCTGCGCTCCAGAGAACACATCCTCCTCCTGTGCAATGCTCTGCAGGAGGCCGAATGTTGGAATATCCCCGCAGATATCGAATTCTGGCCGGCTCAAGGTGGCCCTAAAACTTGCATCTCTGGATCTGCTTTCTCTCCAGAAGGAAGGCGCCATCTTCATTCAGGCATCACCCAAGCCTTCCATCTGCACTGAGATGCCGACTCAGAGATAATGCAATCATACAGCTACGTCCACACTAGCCTGCACACTGCGGACTGGTTGCGGGAATCGATGCGATTCCTGCACCTGCAAACATGCATGGGGGTTCAATTTATTCTGAATGGCACCCCCAATGCATCTCATCCCACAGGTGCAGGAGCTGCACGGTCAATGCGGCCATGTGATTTCCCCGAGGATGCGGGTTTTTTTTTTTGTGGTTCACGTGGCACAGCAACCCATTCAAAAGAACGAGCTGTCGTGCCTGATCAAATGCAGGCCACGCAGCTCACACAAGTGTGAACCGGGGGTATGTCCTGGTACCTGGCTGTGTTTACAAATGTCTGACACAGATCAGCCCCCTGCTGCAAGAGTTACAGTTGCAAGAAAAAGTATGTGAACCCCTTGGGATTACGTGGAGTTTTGCATGAATTGGGCATAAAATGTGCTCTGAACGTCATCTAAGTCACAACAATAGAAGAACACAGTCTGCTGAACATAATACTACACAAACATTAGATGTTGCCATGGTTTAATTGCACATAACATGTAAATATTCACAGTGCAGGGAGGAAAAAGTATGTGAACCTTTGGACTTAATAACTGGTTGACCCTCCTTTGGCAGCAATAACCTCAACCAAACGTTTCCTGTAGTTGCAGATCAGACCTGCACAACGATCTGGAGTCATTTTGGACCACTCCTCTTCACAAAACTGTTTCAGTGTAGCAATATTCTTGGGATGTCTGGTGTGAATCGCTCTCTTAAGGTCATGCCACAGCATTTCAATGGGGTTGAGGTCAGGACTCTGACTGGGCCACTCCAGAAGGCGTATTCTGTGCTGTTGCAGCCATTGTTTTGTTGAATTACTTGTATGCTTTGGGTCATTGTCCTGTTGCATCACCCATCCTCTGCGGAGCTTCAGTTGGCGGACAGATGGTCGTACGTTTTCCTGCACAATGTCTTGATAAACTCTGGAATTCATTTTTTCATCAATGACAACAATCCATCCAGGCCCTGAGGCAGCAAAGCAGCCCCAAACCATGATGCTCCCTCCGCCATGTTTCACAGTGGGGATGAGGTTTTGATGTTGGTGTGCTGCGCCTTTTTTTCTCCACACATAGTGTTGTGTGTTCTTCCCGAACAACTCAATCTTGGTTTCATCTGTCCACAGTATATTCTGCCAGTAGTGCTGTGGAACATCCAGGTGCTCTTTTGCAAACTTCAAACGTGCTGCAATCTTCTTTTTGGCCAGCAATGGCTTCCTCCGTGGTGTCCTCCCATGTACTCCATTCTTGTTTAATGTTTTCCTGATTGTAGATGTGTCAACAAAAATGTTAGCATGTGCCAGAGATTTCTGTAGGTCTTTAGCTGACACTCTGGGATTCTTCTTTACCTCATGCAGCATTCTGCGCTGGGCTCTTGCAGCCATTTTTACAGGACGACCACGCCTAGGGAGAGTAGCAACAGTGCTAAACTTTCTCCATTTGTAGACAGTCTGTCTTACCGTGGACACATTAACATCAAGGCTCAAGGAGATACTTTTGTAACCCTTTCCAGCTTCATGCAAGTCAACAATTCTTGATCGTAGGTCTTCTGAGAGCTCTTTTCTGCGAGGCATGGTTCACATCAGACAGTGCTTCTTGAAACCAGTAAACCCAAAACAGGTGTCAGCAACACATCCAATATCATCACACTGATTGGAGTCAAGGTTGGCTCACTCCTGGCTCCAATTAGCTCTGGGAGAAGTCATTAAGCTAGGGCCTCACATACTTTTTCCTCCCTGCACTGTGAATGTTTACATGTTATGTGCAATTAAACCATGGCAACATCTAATGTTTGTGTAGTATTATGTTCAGCAGACTGTGTTCTTCTATTGTTGTGACTTAGATGACGTTCAGAGCACATTTTATGCCCAATTCATGCAAAACTCCACGTAATCCCAAGGGGTTCACATACTTTTTCTTGCAACTGTACAATGTTACAGTCTGATCCCTGGAGGTTACAATGTTACTGTCTGATCCCTGGGGGATACAATGTTACAGTCTGAACCCTGGGGGATACAATGTTACAGTCTGATCCCTGGGGGATACAATGTTACAGTCTGATCCCTGGGGATAAAATGTTACAGTCTGATCCCTGGGGGATACAATGTTACAGTCTGATCCCTGGGGGATACAATGTTACAGTCTGATCCCTGGGGATACAATGTTACAGTCTGATCCCTGGGGATACAATGTTACTATCTGATCACTGGGGGATACAATGTTACAGTCTGATCCCTGGGGATAAAATGTTACAGTCTGAGCCCTGGGGGATACAATGTTACAGTCTGATCCCTGGGGATACAATGTTACAGTCTGATCCCTGGGGATACAATGTTACAGTCTGATCCCTGGGGGATACAATGTTACAGTCTGATCCCTGGGGGATACAATGTTACAGTCTGATCCCTGGGGATACAATGTTACTATCTGATCCCTGGGGGATACAATGTTACAGTCTGATCCCTGGGGATACAATGTTACAGTCTGATCCCTGGGGGATACAATGTTACAGTCTGATCCCTGGGGATACAATGTTACTATCTGATCCCTGGGGGGGGGGGGGGGGAGAAACTGGGGAAACCGTACATTCACCTTAAAGGAACATTGTGACACGTCAGGAATTCTTTCACACAGATTTGTACATTTACTGACAGGTCCACTTCAAACTTTGTCCCATTTTACGGTGGATCCGCCGCACACACAACCTCTCGCCGTGACGCGTCTCCTCGGTTTGCACAATTCCCGTCTCTGAAATCTCATAAATTGTCTCCTTCCCCAAATAATCCTCCCTCCTGCCGCACAGAATTCGTGGTGTCGGCTGGTCTGCCGGACGCTCCGCCGTCATTACCGGTTTTAATCCGTTATCATGTCTCCATCTAAGAGGATTTCCCCCACAAGGACCAGATTTGCACAAATTCGCCCGTCGATAAATATATTCATTTAATGGGTTTATCTCCCTATGGAGACCTCGTCGCGGACGGAACATATTGTTCGCAGGGAGTCGCGGGAAAAGAAGCGCCTCCATCATAAACAACGCCGAGAGGATCTTGGGAACAATGGGGGCTGGGAGACCATCGGGTGACAGTGCGCCACCACCGAGCAGAAATCCACCACTTTCCACTTTTTATTCATTGGCGTTGTGCCGTGCGCGTCCTCAGCGCAACCGCGCTTAACGTGCAAACAAGTCATCAAACTGGGTTTACGTTCCCATAGAAGTAAGGAGAACCCATAAATGGCACCGCTGAGCCTGTCCATGCCAGGAGAAGAGTGTCATGTGACAGGAGGCTGCAGCCTAACCAAGCACTGTGGAAAATCTGCTGAACTTACTGGGGGATACAATGTTACAGTCTGATCCCTGGGGGATACAATGTTACAGTCTGATCCCAGGGGGATACAATGTTACCGTCTGATCCCTGGGGGATACAATGTTACCGTCTGATCCCTGGGGGATACAATGTTACAGTCTGATCCCTGGGGGATACAATGTTACAGTCTGATCCCTGGGGGATACAATGTTACAGTCTAATCCCTGGGGGATACAATGTTACAGTCTAATCCCTGGGGGATACAATGTTACCGTCTGATCCCTGGGGGATACAATGTTACAGTCTGATCCCAGGGGGATACAATGTTACAGTCTGATCCCTGGGGGATACAATGTTACAGTCTAATCCCTGGGGGATACAATGTTACAGTCTGATCCCTGGTGGATACAATGTTACAGTCTAATCCCTGGGGGATACAATGTTACAGTCTGATCCCTGGGGATACAATGTTACAGTCTAATCCCTGGGGGGATACAATGTTACAGTCTAATCCCTGGGGGGATACAATGTTACAGTCTGATCACTGGTGGATACAATGTTACAGTCTGATCACTGGTGGATACAATGTTACAGTCTGATCACTGGTGGATACAATGTTACAGTCTGATCACTGGGGGATACAATGTTACAGTCTAATCCCTGGGGGATACAATGTTACAGTCTGATCCCTGGGGATACAATGTTACAGTCTAATCCCTGGGGGATACAATGTTACAGTCTGATCCCTGGGGATACAATGTTACAGTCTGATCCCTGGGGGATACAATGTTACAGTCTGATCCCTGGGGGATACAATGTTACAGTCTGATCACTGGGGGATACAATGTTACAGTCTAATCCCTGGGGGATACAATGTTACAGTCTGATCACTGGTGGATACAATGTTACCGTCTGATCACTGGTGGATACAATGTTACCGTCTGATCACTGGTGGATACAATGTTACAGTCTGATCACTGGTGGATACAATGTTACCGTCTGATCCCTGGGGATACAATGTTACAGTCTGATCCCTGGGGGATACAATGTTACAGTCTGATCCCTGGGGGATACAATGTTACAGTCTGATCCCTGGGGGATACAATGTTACAGTCTGATCCCTGGGGATACAATGTTACAGTCTGATCCCTGGGGATACAATGTTACAGTCTGATCCCTGGGGGATACAATGTTACAGTCTGATCACTGGGGGATACAATGTTACAGTCTAATCCCTGGGGGATACAATGTTACAGTCTGATCACTGGTGGATACAATGTTACCGTCTGATCACTGGTGGATACAATGTTACCGTCTGATCACTGGTGGATACAATGTTACAGTCTGATCACTGGTGGATACAATGTTACCGTCTGATCCCTGGGGATACAATGTTACAGTCTGATCCCTGGGGGATACAATGTTACAGTCTGATCCCTGGGGGATACAATGTTACAGTCTGATCCCTGGGGGATACAATGTTACAGTCTGATCCCTGGGGATACAATGTTACAGTCTGATCCCTGGGGATACAATGTTACAGTCTGATCCCTGGGGGTTACAATGTACAGTCTGATCACTGGGGGTTACAATGTTACAGTCTGATCCCTGGGGATACAATGTTACAGTCTGATCACTGGGGGATACAATGTTACAGTGTGATCACTGGGGGATACAATGTTACAGTGTGATCACTGGGGGATACAATGTTACAGTCTGATCACTGGTGGTTACAATGTTACAGTCTGATCCCTGGGGGTTACAATGTTACAGTCTGATCACTGGGGGTTACAATGTTACAGTCTGATCACTGGGGGTTACAATGTTACAGTCTAATCCCTGGGGGATACAATGTTACAGTCTGATCCCTGGGGATACAATGTTACAGTCTGATCCCTGGGGGATACAATGTTACAGTCTGATCCCTGGGGATACAATGTTACAGTCTGATCACTGGGGGATACAATGTTACAGTCTGATCCCTGGGGGATACAATGTTACAGTCTGATCCCTGGGGGATACAATGTTACAGTCTGATCACTGGGGATACAATGTTACCGTCTGATCCCTGGGGATACAATGTTACCGTCTGATCCCTGGGGGATACAATGTTACAGTCTGATCCCTGGGGGATACAATGTTACAGTCTGATCCCTGGGGGATACAATGTTACAGTCTGATCCCTGGGGGATACAATGTTACAGTCTGATCCCTGGGGGATACAATGTTACAGTCTTATCACTGGGGATACAATGTTACAGTCTGATCCCTGGGGATACAATGTTACAGTCTGATCCCTGGGGATACAATGTTACAGTCTGATCACTGGGGATACAATGTTACAGTCTGATCCCTGGGGGATACAATGTTACAGTCTGATCCCTGGAAGGTTACAATGTTACAGATCTGCAGTCTTTCACTTTTCAGAGGACGATGAAAATACGTTTTCAAGCTTCAGGATAATAATAACTATTTTTTTTGGTGGGGGGGCGGAGCTTTTTCATTTTTGCATTGCGGGGGCACGCCACAACCTCAAGAGTTCGGCATGCAGTTGCAGCGCAGCCCCATCCATTACATGGGAGAGGTTGACAGGCGGAGCTGCACGCAGCGTCAGAATTGCGATCGGGACAGGAAGTGCTGGGAAATCTAAGCTTTGCGTTGTCACCGCCACATCCAAGATTTAACCCCTCCCCCCGCCAAAACTTTACCAGGACAGTCTTTGCTTTCGATGCATTTTTTTTTTCTCATGTTGAGTTTTGGAGGCCGGGAGCCGGAACGTCGCGTGAACTCGCAGCTCGGAGGATTCTGAAAATATCCGTTTTATTTCTCGCGCTCAGAGAAGTCGGGATGGGATGGCGTGCCGCTGGCGCTGTGCGCTCCCGCTGTTTCCTCGCCGTCAGCTGACAGGCGTTTCCCGCCTCCGCTCTTCCCGGAATTAGCGCCGGATACAGTCTGTCTCCCCCTTAATAGCTTCGTTCATCTTTCTCTGGAGAATATTTATCGGCGCGCCTGAGAGCGCGATGTGAAATCAATACCGCGCTCATGGAGAGGAAATCACATCCCAGCTCTGATTGTACCAGCACAGCTGGGGCCCCGCTGACACCCAGGAACCGGGGGGGGGGGGGCATCAGATCAGTACAGGGGGGCACTGATGAGGATTCTTTGATACCCTAACCCTTGCAGGGCCGGGGGTGGGGGGCATCATGTCAGTAAGGGGGGCCACTCATGAGAATTCTTTGATACCCAATCCCTTGCAGGGCCGGGGGTGGGGTGGGGTGGGCATCAGATCAGTATGGGGGGGGGAGGGACCACTAATGAGAATTCCTTGATACCCTAACCTGTGCAGGAGTGCAGGGCTGGGGGGGGGGCATCAGATCAGTATGGGGGGGGACCACTCATGAGAATTGTTTGATACCCTAACCCGTGCAGGGCCGGCACCCAGGGCGAACGCCTTAGGCCACAATCAGACGGGACCGGTCCATCGATGTGTTACCGTTGTTCAAACCCAACATCTCATCCCAGAAGATATTCCGAGCTCACCACACACACATACAATCCGATTGTACGAAATCCAACAATGATGTAGTACAATGTCCCACCCGACTGCATACCCATTGATTGGATAGATCAGGTAGGTCCTAGGCTGGCTACCTCATCCCTTTAAAACCGAAAACGTATTAATGACATGGGTTCTGGGGAGAATTTATTGCAGAGAAGGCATCAAGGCCGGCCATACACTATACAATTTCTGCCCAATTTCCTTTAGATTTACCTTCAACTGTGTAGTACAGGGGCCGGCCTGATTGGATACAACTGAAATATAACCTCGTATTATACGGTTTTTGGTAAATCTAAAGCAAAATTCTCAAGAAAATTGTATAATCACGGCCCCACCACTGCTCTGACCTCCTCTTCCACCCCACCCTACATTCCTCATACTGAAGCCCCCCCAACACTCCGCACCTTTGACCTTACTACCATCGAGGAAGTCTCCAAGATCCTCTCTGATGCCCGCCTCACCACCTGCCCCCTCGACCCTATCCCCTCACAACTCCTACGACCTTCCTCCTCCTCCATCCTACGCTCCCTCACCCACATCTTCAATCTCTCCCTCTCCTCCGGCACTTTCCCCTCCCCTCTGAAACATGCACACATCACCCCCATACTTAAAAAGCCCTCCCTGGACCCCAATGACCCGAACAACCTCAGACCCATCTCCCTGCTCCCATTCACATCTAAACTCCTCGAGTGCCTCGTCTACACCCGCCTGAGCGCCCACCTCAACAACAACAACCTCCTCGATCCCCTACAGTCCGGCTTCCGTCCCCTACACTCCACCGAAACCTCCCTACACTCCACCGAAACCACCCTACACTCCACCGAAACCACCCTACACTCCACCGAAACCTCCCTACACTCCACCGAAACCACCCTACACTCCACCGAAACCTCCCTACACTCCACCGAAACCGCCCTACACTCCACCGAAACCACCCTACACTCCACCGAAACCTCCCTACACCCCACCGAAACCGCCCTACACTCCACCGAAACCACCCTACACTCCACCGAAACCTCCCTACACTCCAGCGAAACCTCCCTACACCCCACCGAAACCGCCCTACACTCCACCGAAACCTCCCTACACTCCACCGAAACCTCCCTACACTCCACCGAAACCACCCTACACTCCACCGAAACCTCCCTACACTCCACCGAAACCACCCTACACTCCACCGAAACCTCCCTACACCCCACCGAAACCGCCCTACACTCCACCGAAACCTCCCTACACTCCACCGAAACCTCCCTACACTCCACCGAAACCACCCTACACTCCACCGAAACCTCCCTACACTCCACCGAAACCACCCTACACTCCACCGAAACCTCCCTACACTCCAGCGAAACTGCCCTACTCACCTCACCAACGACCTGCTAACCGCCAAAGCTAATGGCCACTATTCAGTGCTCCTACTCCTCGACCTCTCCGCGGCCTTCAACACAGTCCACCACCCCCTCCTCCTCAAAAAACTACACTCCCTCGGCCTCAGAGATTCTGCTCTCTCCTGGTTCTCCTCCTATCACAACGCTCCTTCAGTGTTACCTATAATGCTACCACCTCCCCCTCACTCCCCCTCTCTGTTGGGGTCCCTCAAGGCTCCGTCCTCGGGCCCCTTCTCTTCTCCATACCTCACCCCCTCGGTCTCCGCCCGAATCACACACCTGCTGAGCGACATATCAGACTGGATGTCACTCCACTTCCTTAAACTGAACCTCTCCAAAACCGAGTTTCTTGTCTCCCCCCCCAGCCCGGACCCCCCCCCCCCCCATTGACTTCTCCATCACATCCAACAATGCAACCATCAAACCCGCCCCGCAGGCCAGAGTACTTGGTGTCATTCTGGACTCCAACCTATCCTTCCAGCCCCAAGTCCAATCTTTAACAAACTCGTGCAGACTCCACCCCCGCAACATGCAGACTCCGCCTCCGCAACATGCAGACTCCGCCTCCGCAACATGCAGACTCCGCCTCCGCAACATGCAGACTCCGCCTCCGCAACATCGCCAAAATCTGCACGTTCCTAACCCCAGAAACCACTAAACAGCTCATCCACTCCCTCATCATATCACGACTCGACTACTGCAACTCCCTCCTCACTGGCCTGCCTCGCCGCTGGCTATCCCCTCTTCAGTCCATCCTGAATACGGCAGCCAGACTCATTCACCTTTCCAACCGCTCCATCTCCGCCACCCCCCTCTGCCAATCCCTCCACTGGCCTCCACTCAGTGTCCTCCACCCCTCTCTGCCAATCCCTCCACTGGCCTCCACTCAGTGTCCTCCACCCCCCTCTGCCAATCCCTCCACTGGCCTCCACCCCCCTCTGCCAATCCCTCCACTGGCCTCCACCCCTCTCTGCCAATCCCTCCACTGGCCTCCACTCAGTGTCCTCCACCCCCCTCTGCCAATCCCTCC
Source organism: Staurois parvus (assembly GCF_062004578.1). Lineage (NCBI taxonomy): Eukaryota > Metazoa > Chordata > Amphibia > Anura > Ranidae > Staurois > Staurois parvus. The sequence goes on from NW_028321530.1 coordinate 44,493, forward strand.
ACTGGCCTCCACCCCTCTCTGCCAATCCCTCCACTGGCCTCCATTCAGTGTCCTCCACCCCCCTCTGCCAATCCCTCCACTGGCCTCCACCCCCCTCTGCCAATCCCTCCACTGGCCTCCACCCCCCTCTGCCAATCCCTCCACTGGCCTCCACTCAGTGTCCTCCACCCCCCTCTGCCAATCCCTCCACTGGCTTCCGATTGCCCAACGGATCAAATTCAAAATCCTAACACTGATGTACTAAGCCGTCCACCATACTGCCCCGAACTACATCACCGACCTAATATCCATTGCTCTAAAATCTTTGTTTTATAAAATCGACCGCTGTAAAAACATCGCAGGTGCAAAGGTTGACGCGTTTCGGCTTCCACACTGATCCGCCGCAAAAACATAGGCATTTTTACCGCACTATTGCCGCGCTTTGGCTCCTTTCACACTGAGGAGTTTTTGAAGCATTTTTGCGTTAAAAAATGCGCCTGAAAAGCTCAACAAAAACGCTTCCCTGTGTCTGTGAATGTAGATCCATGTATGTTTTTGCGTTGCGCTTGCGGACCATAAAAATTTCCACTTGCAGCATCTTTGGGGCATGTTTGGGGAGTTAAAAAAAAAAACGCCCCAAAAACGCCTCTTCCCATTGAAATCAATGGAAAACGCCTGAAAAGCGCCTCAAGAACTCCTCTGGGAAGCGTTTTTGGTGTAGTTTTTAAGTCACATGTCCTTTAAAAACGCTCAGAAAGTGCGGCAAAAGCATGTGCGTTTTTGATGTGTTTTTGCGGCAAATCAGTGTAAAGGTAGCCTTAAAAAAATTCCAAAAACGCCTCTTCCCATTGAAATCAATGGAAAACGCCTGAAAAGTGCCTCAAGAACTCCTCTGGGAAGCGTTTTTGGTGCAGTTTTTAAGTCATGTCCTTTACAAATGCTCAGAAAGCGCGGCAAAAAGGCGGTAAAAACGCCTGAGTTTTTGCGGTGGATCAGTGTGAAAGTAGCCTTAAAAAAAAGCCCCAAAACCGCCTCTTCCCATTGAAATCAATGGAAAACGCCTGAAAAGCGCCTTAAAAATGCCTCTGAGAAGCGCTTTTGGTGCAGTAATGAAGTCACGTGACCTTTAAAAACGCTCAAAAAGCGTGGCAAAAGCGCGGTAAAGAAGCCTATGAGTTTTTTCTGAGTTTTTGCGGCGGATCGATGTGAAAGTAACCTTTCTAAGTGTCTTTAATGGACATGTGACTTAAAAAACTGCACCAAAAATGCTTCTCATTGGCGTTCTGGAGGCGCTTTTCAGGCGTTTTCCGTTGATTTCAATGGGAAGAGGCATTTTTGTAGTTTTTTTTTAAGGCTACTTTCACACCGATGCGCCACAAAAACTCATAGGCGGTTTCACCGCGCTTTCTGAGCGTTTTTAAAGGACATGACTTAAAAACTGCACCAAAAATGTGTCTCATTGGCGTTTTTGAGGCGTTTTCCGCTGATTTCAATGGGAAGAGGCGTTTTTGGGGCGTTACTCACCAAACATGCCCCAAAGATGCTGCAAGCGGGAGATTTTACGCCGCACCGCCTCCGTGTGAACACATCCATAGATATACATTCACACACACAGGGAAGCATTTTTCTTGAGCTTTTAAGGTGCTTTTTTTTAATGCAAAAACGCTTCAAAACTCCTCAGTGTGAACGCCGCCCTAGTCACGACCCTACTAAGCCGAAACGCGTCACCCTTTGCACCTGCGATGTTTTTACTGCGGGCGATTTAATAAAAGGAAGATTTTAGAGCAATGGCGGCATCGAGGATCGATTTCATTTCATTCTGGAACGGAGAAGCAGCTGATCACCCGCCTGCCCAGTTCATTGGACGGGAAGCAGCGTCTTCGTTTCTGATTTCAGTCGTAATTAATGTGTTCGGTTGGAAAGGGACGGTGGGGCCGCCCTAGGTGGTCCTAATAGACAAAGGTGGATTGTATGATCAGATTGTAAGGTGTATGCTGACTGTAAGGCACACAAATCCAGATCTCACTCCACATTGGCCTCCTGTATCTCCAGGACAGTTGTGGGAGCCGGGCGTGTCTGCTTATTATTAGGAGGTTTAGACAATCCAGCAGGCTTTTCACAGTGCCTCTGTTGTGGCCGCTGCACGGTGTATCCCCCCCCCCTCCCCATGTACAGTCAGTGCTTCGGTTGTGGCCACTGCACGGTGTATTCCCCCCCATGTACAGTCAGTGCCTCTGTGCAATGTATCCCCCCCTCCCCATGTACAGTCAGTGCCTCTGTGCGGTGCATCCCCCCCCCATGTACAGTCAGTGCCTCTGTGCGGTGTATCCCCCCCCCCCCCAATGTACAGTCAGTGCCTCTGTGCGGTGCATCCCCCCCCCCCCCCATGTACAGTCAGTGCCTCTGTGGGGTGTATCCCCCCCATGTACAGTCAGTGCCTCTGTGTGGTGTATCCCCCCCCCCATGTACAGTCAGTGCATCTGTGCGGTGTATCCCCCCCCCCCCATGTACAGTCAGTGCCTCTGTGGGGTGTATCCCCCCCATGTACAGTCAGTGCCTCTGTGGGGTGTATCCCCCCATGTACAGTCAGTGCCTCTGTGTGGTGTATCCCCCCCCCCATGTACAGTCAGTGCCTCTGTGTGGTGTATCCCCCCCCCCATGTACAGTCAGTGCCTCTGTGTAGTGTATCCCCCCCCCCCCATGTACAGTCAGTGCCTCTGTGTAGTGTATCTCCCCCATGTACAGTCAGTGCCTCTGTGTGGTGTATCCCCCCCCCCCCATGTACAGTCAGTGCCTCTGTGTAGTGTATCCCCCCCCCCATGTACAGTCAGTGCCTCTGTGGGGTGTATCCCCCCCATGTACAGTCAGTGCCTCTGTAGGGTGTATCCCCCCCCATGTACAGTCAGTGCCTCTGTGTGGTGTATCCCCCCCCCCATGTACAGTCAGTGCCTCTGTGGGGTGTATCCCCCCCCATGTACAGTCAGTGCCTCTGTGTAGTGTATCCCCCCCCCCCATGTACAGTCAGTGCCTCTGTGGGGTGTATCCCCCCCCCCCCATGTACAGTCAGTGCCTCTGTGGGGTGTATCCCCCCCCATGTACAGTCAGTGCCTCTGTGGGGTGTATCCCCCCCCCATGTACAGTCAGTGCCTCTGTGTGGTGTATCCCCCCCCATGTACAGTCAGTGCCTCTGTGGGGTGTATCCCCCCCCCATGTACAGTCAGTGCCTCTGTGTGGTGTATCCCCCCCCCCCATGTACAGTCAGTGCCTCTGTGGGGTGTATCCCCCCCCCCCATGTACAGTCAGTGCCTCTGTGGGGTGTATCCCCCCCCCCCATGTACAGTCAGTGCCTCTGTGGGGTGTATCCCCCCCCATGTACAGTCAGTGCCTCTGTGTGGTGTATCCCCCCCCCCATGTACAGTCAGTGCCTCTGTGTGGTGTATCCCCCCCCCCATGTACAGTCAGTGCCTCTGTGTGGTGTATCCCCCCCCCATGTACAGTCAGCTTAGAGGGGACTGGTACCAGGGAACACGTTGGATGAAATTTCACTTCTTGCAATTTTTTTCACCCCCAGCGAATACTTCTCTGTCTGCTTCTCGGG
>NW_028321531.1:0-74605 GCF_062004578.1 Staurois parvus
GACCATGGACCAAAACCATAGCTATCAATATGGAGTCCCCCTCCCCCCCCCCCCCCCATACACACAAACACCTTTGTGGGTAAAACATCCTCCACTCTTCTGGGAAGTCTTTCCATGAGATTTTGGAGGGTGTTTGTGGTGATTTGTGAGGTCGGTTACTGATATTAGAAGAGAAGACCAGGATCTCCATTCATCCCAAAAGTGTTCAGTAGGGTTGAGGTCAGGGCTATGGACATCAGTTGAGGATGCAGCTAAGGTGTGTTTGATGGGCAGCACAGCAACTAAATGGTTAGCACTTCTGCCTGGCAGTACTCGGGTTGTTAGTTTGAATCCCAAACATAGCACCACCTGCCTGGAGTTTGCATGTTCTCCATGTGCCTGCGTGGGTTTCCCCCCACACTCTAAAGACATGCTGGTAGGTGAATTGGCTCCTGTCTAAATTGGCCCTGGTGTGTTTGTGTATGAATGTGAGTCAGGGACCTTAGATTGTACGCTCCCTAACCAGTTCCCTACCGCGCTATAGCCGAAGGATGGCTACAGCGCGGTTGTCTGGTCCATGGACCAGGGGCGGACTGACCATTTGGAAACTCGGGCACTGCCCGAGGGCCCTGGGTCAGTAGGGGGCCCCATGAGATGCCCCTGGTACCTTTTTCATAGGCTTTTTTGAGTTTGGGCAAGGACACAGGGGCCCCATGACCCCCTATTGCCCAGGGGGCCCAATGAGTTGTCAGTCCGCCCCTGCCATGGACGCCATTCCAGAACACGCTCCCTGCGTGCCCCCAGCACCACCGGTGATCGCTGCGTCCTACGGACACAACTGATCACGTGATACGGTAAACAGCCAAGCACGGTGGCCTTTTACCACGTGATCAGCTGTGTCCAATGACAGAGGAGATCACCGGGCAAATACAGTTGCCAGTTATCGACGGCACTTTCCTCACCCTGTCACAGCGTGAAGAAAGTACTGCCGAGAACTGGAAATTGTCAGCAAAGGGATCAGCACCGATGATCAGTGCCCAGCAGTGCCGCCCACCTGTGACACCCACCTGTGCCCATCAGTGCCATCCACCTGTGCCTAGCAGTGCCACCTATCAGTGCTGCCCAGCAGTGCCACCAATCAGTGCAGCATCATCAGTGCCACTTATCAATGCCGCATATCAGTGCCCATCAGTGCTGCGTATCCATGCCACCTCATCAGTGCCCATCAGTGCTGCCCCATCAGTGCCACAGATCAGTGCCTCCTATCAGTGCCCATCAATACTGCCTATCCATGCCACCTCATCAGTGCTGCCTATCCCTGCCACCTCATCAGTGCCCATCAGTGCTGCCTATCAGTGCAGCCTCATCAACGCACATCAGTGAAGGAGAAAAATTACCTGTTTATAAAATTTTATAATAGAGACAAAGAAAAAGTTTTTTTTTTTTTTAATTTCTTGCTCTTTTTTTGTTTATAGTGCAAAAAATAAAACACCCAACAGGGAGTACAAACCACCAAAAGAAAGCTCTATTTGTGTGTAAAAAATTATAAAAAATTCATATGGGTTCAGTGTTGCATGACCGTGCAATTGTTATTCAAAGTGCGACAGCGAAAATTGGCCTGGACTGGAAGGGGGTGACAGCGCCCGGTAGGCAGGAAGGGGGTGACAGTACCTGGTAGGCAGGAAGGGGTGACAGTACCTGGTAGGCAGGAAGGGGGGTGACAGTACCTGGTAGGCAGGAAGGGGGGTGACAGTGCCTGGTAGGCAGGAAGGGGGTGACAGTACCCGGTAGGCAGGAAGGGGGTGACAGTACCCGGTAGGCAGGAAGGGGGTGACAGTACCTGGTAGGCAGGAAGGGGGTGACAGTACCTGGTAGGCAGGAAGGGGGTGACAGTACCTGGTAGGCAGGAAGGGGGTGACAGTGCCCGTTAGGCAGGAAGGGGGTGACAGTGCCCGTTAGGCAGGAAGGGGGTGACAGTACCTGGTAGGCAGGAAGGGGGTGACAGTACCTGGTAGGCAGGAAGGGGGTGACAGTACCCGGTAGGCAGGAAGGGGGTGACAGTGCCCGTTAGGCAGGGGTTAAGGGTTAGGGACTGATGTGAATGTACAATATATATAGACATGTAAAGTGCTGTGTGAATTGATGGCGCTATATAAGTACCTATGGGACTCTCCCTGGAACTCAAATGCAAAAGCAGTCCAGATGGAGGAGAATAGACCACGCTGTGAACACACGGCTCCACAATACCAAGTCACATACAACCATTGCCCACCAGATCCTTCCCAAATGGTTCACACACGGATCAGAAACCAAAAGGTGATCGCCCAATGTAGAGAAGACCCCTACACGTTCGTTCCTATTAACCCTTGACCAGAAAGAAAAGAATTGCCCTGAGCCAAACTGGTCCAGTCTCCCAGGATTGGTCATGTGACCCGAGGTAGACTGGATGCCAGCTCCTGAGTGGGCACAGCCTGGCAAGTGTAGGGCAGATGGAGAATTGGTGGCAGGTCTGTGTTGGGTAGAACACATCACATATACTGGATATTTCAGATTTGTAATTGGCTGTTAGGAGTTCTGATTTAATTTCAGCGACCATTTACATTGCAGAACAAAAGTCTTTACCATCACACTGGAAAGATATGAAGACCTCCAATATGGAAGTAGTACAGCTGACGCCGACATCCGAAGAGTACAAAAAAGTCCAAACAGAGTTCGAAAAGTCATGTCAGATGAAGATCGATAAGGTAATTCGATACAATGTGCCATTTACATTCTATCCTATCATCACCTGAGCGTTCCTATGCCCCCCCCCATCACCTGAGCGTTCCTATGCCCCCCCCCATCACCTGAGCATTCCTATGCCCCCCCATCGCCTGAGCATTCCTATGCCCCCCCATCGCCTGAGCATTCCTATGCCCCCCCCATCACCCGAGCATTCCTATGCCCCCCCCATCATCTGAGCATTCCTATGCCCCCCCATCACCTGAGCATTCCTATGCCCCCCCATCACCTGAGCATTCCTATGACCCCTCATCACCTGAGCATTCCTATGCCCCCCCATCACCTGAGCGTTCCTATGCCCCCCCATCACCTGAGCATTCCTATGCCCCCCCCCCATCACCTGAGCGTTCCTATGCCCCCCCCCCATCACCTGAGCATTCCTATGCCCCCCCATCACCTGAGCATTCCTATGCCCCCCCATCGCCTGAGCATTCCTATGCCCCCCCCATCACCTGAGCATTCCTATGCCCCCCCCATCATCTGAGCATTCCTATGCCCCCCCCATCACCTGAGCATTCCTATGCCCCCCCATCACCTGAGCATTCCTATGCCCCCCCATCACCTGAGCATTCCTATGACCCCTCATCACCTGAGCATTCCTATGCCCCCCCATCGCCTGAGCATTCCTATGCCCCCCCCATTGCCTGAGCATTCCCATGCCCCCACATCGCCTGAGCATTCCATGCCCCCCCATCACCAGAGCATTCCCATGCCCCCTCATCACCCAAGCATTCCCATGCCCCCTCATCACCCGAGCATTCCCATGTCCCCTCATCACCTGAGCATTCCTATGACCCCCCATCACCCAAGCATTCCCATGCCCCCCCATCACCCGAGCATTCCCATGTCCCCTCATCACCTGAGCATTCCCATGCCCCCCCATCACCCGAGCATTCCCATGTCCCCTCATCACCTGAGCATTCCCATGCCCCCCCATCACCCGAGCATTCCCATGCCCCCTCATCACCCAAGCATTCCCATGCCCTCTCATCACCTGAGCATTCCCATGCCCCCTCATCACCCGAGCATTCCTATGCCCCCCCATCGCCTGAGCATTCCTATGCCCCCCCATCGCCTGAGCATTCCCATGCCCCCCCATCACCCAAGCATTCCCATGCCCCCTCATCACCTGAGCATTCCCATGCCCCCTCATCACCCGAGCATTCCTATGCCCCCCCATCGCCTGAGCATTCCTATCTCCCCTCATCACCTGAGCATTCCCATGCCCCCCCATCACCCAAGCATTCCTATGACCCCCCCCCATCAACCGAGCATTTCTATGACCCCTTATCGCCTGAGCATTACTATGCCCCCCCCCCCCCATCAACCAAGCATTCCTATGCCCCCCCCATCACCCGAGCATTCCTATGCCCCCCATCGCCTGAGCATTTCTATGCCCCCTCATCACCTGAACATTCCTATGCCCCCCCCCCATCACCCGAGCATTCCTATGCCCCCCATTGCCTGAACATTCTCACACCTCCTGGCATTCACATTCATCCCCATCACCTGAACATTCTCACACATTCCAGCATCACCTGAACATTCCTATGACCCCCCATCACCCGAGCATTCCTATGTCCCCTCATCACCTGAACATTCTCACACATTCCAGCATCACCTGAACATTCTCATGCACCTCCCCAAAAGGAGAACATTCTCACACCTGCAGCATCACCTGAGTGTACTCTCAGACCTCCAGCATCCCCGAGGCCAGTGTTTCTCAACCTTTAGTCAAGGTTCCCTTCAAAATGTATACACAATCTCGAGGCACCCCACTCTAATATGTGAAAAATGAAATGAATAGTTTATGTAGGACACCCAATGTTACAGGCAATTTATTCTTCCAAAACAAATACTCCTTTGCACACGGGTACTGACTAGTATTCCAATGTTTCTCTTCTCCCTTGGTTTCTCTCACTCAGCTCATGTCACCCCAGTGGTGACAGAGAGGTGCACTGGAGGAGCAAACAAGGATGCTGTGCATGGGACTAACATCTTCCTTTGGTCCATCGTTGGATGTTAGGATGCCAGTGGCTGGAAGGTCGTAATGAAAACTTGTGGCTTTGTGTAACTAAAAGGCAGGCTTGATCCACCCCCTGGCTTGTACAAGGTGATATCAAAAAGGTTCGAGCCTAGTTTTGTAACACGCCAACAGATTATTATTATTTTATTATACAGTATTTATAAAGCGCCAATAGTTGGCTCAGCGCTGTACATTACAAAGGGGGACAGAACATGTGACAGAACAATACCAATACAATGTGATACATGAGGGGATTGAGGGCCCTGCTCTTTTGAGCTTACAATCTAGGAGGGAGGGGGTGGTGGCACAGGAGGAGATAGCTGTGGGGGATGGAGTGGTAGGAAGAGTGGAGGAGGGAGGCAAGTTAGCAGGGGGTGGGGTAGGCTTCCCTGAAGAGATGGGTTTTCAGGGTGCGCCTAAAGGAGAGGAGAGTAGGTGATAATCTGATGGGTTGGGGCAGGGAGTTCCAGAGGATGGGTGACACCCTGGAGAAGTCCTGGAGGCGGGCATGGGAGAAGGAGACCAGGGAACTAGAGAGAAGGAGGTCCTGTGAGGAGCGGAGTGTGCGTGTTGGGCGGTACTTGGATATTAGGTCAGTGATGTAGTTCGGGGCAGTATGGTGGACAGCTTTGTACGTCAGCGTTAGGATTTTGAATTTGATCCGTTGCGCAATCGGAAGCCAGTGGAGGGATTGGCAGAGGGGGGTGGAGGACACTGAGTGGAGGCCAGTGGAGGGATTGGCAGAGGGGGGTGGCGGAGACAGAGCGGTTGGAAAGGTGAATGAGTCTGGCAGCCGTGTTCAGGATGGACTGAAGAGGGGATAGCCAGCGGCGAGGCAGGCCAGTGAGGAGGGAGTTGCAGTAGTCGAGTCGTGATATGATGAGGGAGTGGATGAGCTGTTTAGTGGTTTCTGGGGTTAGGAACGTGCGGATTTTGGCGATGTTGCGGAGGTGGAGTCTGCACGAGTTTGTTAAAGATTGGACTTGGGGCTGGAAGGATAGGTTGGAGTCCAGAATGACACCCAGTACTCTGGCCTGCAGGGCGGGTTTGATGGTAGCGTTGTTGGATGTGACGGAGAAATCAATGGGGGGTGGTGTCCGGGCTGGGGGGAAGACAAGAAACTCGGTTTTGGAGAGGTTCAATTTAAGGAAGTGGAGCGACATCCAGTCTGATATGTCGCTCAGTAGGTGTGTGATTCGGGCTGAGACCAAGGGGGTGAGGTGGGGGGTTGAGAGATAGATTTGTGTGTCGTCGACATAGAGGTGGTAGTTGAAGCCGTGAGAGTGTATGAGTTGGCCAAGGGAGGAGGTATAGATGGAGAAGAGAAGGGGCCCGAGGACAGAGCCTTGAGGGACCCCAACAGAGAGGGGGAGTGAGGGGGAGGTGGTAGCATTATAGGTAACGCTGAAAGAGCGTTGTGACAGGTAGGATGAGATCCAGGAGAGAGCAGAATCTCTGAGGCCGAGGGAGTGTAGTTTTTTGAGGAGGAGGGGGTGGTCGACTGTGTCGAAGGCCGCAGAGAGGTCAAGGAGTAGGAGCACTGAATAGTGTCCATTAGCTTTGGCGGTTAGCAGGTCGTTGGAGAGTTTGAGTAAGGCAGTTTCGGTGGAGTGTAGGGGACGGAAGCCGGACTGTAGGGGATCGAGGAGGTTGTTGTCGTTGAGGTGAGAGCATAGGCGGGTGTAGACGAGACGCTCGAGGAGTTTAGATGTAAATGGGAGCAGGGAGATGGGTCTGAGGTTGTTCGGGTCATTGGGGTCCAGGGAGGGCTTTTTAAGTATGGGGGTGATGTGTGCATGTTTCAGAGGGGAGGGGAAAGTGCTGGAGGAGAGGGAGAGATTGAAGATGTGGGTGAGGGAGCGTAGGATGGAGGAGGAGGAAGGTCGTAGGAGTTGTGAAGGGATAGGGTCGAGGGGGCAGGTGGTGAGGCGGGCATCAGAGAGGGCCTTGGAGACTTCCTCGATGGTAGTAAGGTCAAAGGTGTGGAGTGTTGGGGGAGCTTCAGTATGAGGAGTGTAGGGTGGGGTGGAAGAGGAGGTCAGAGCAGTGGTGGGGCCGTGGGAGAGGGGTGATGAGGGGGTAGCTGAGTGAGGGTGAAGGGGGTTGGAGGGAGTTTGAGCAGCGACGAAGTCCCTGCGGGTTATGTCGAGGGGGAGGGGGGATAAGGGGGTAGCTGTGTGAGAGGGGACAGGTTGAGAGGGCGTGTGAGTTGCGGCAATGTCCTTGCGAATTGTGTCAATTTTGTTTTTGAAGTGATTGGCAATCTCAAGGGCAGTGAGTGAGGTGCTGGGTGGAGGTGGGGGTGGAGAGAGTAGAGAGTTGAAGGCAGAGAAGAGTCGGCGAGGATTGGAGGAGAGGGCCTTGATGAGGGTCAAGAAGTAGGCCTGTTTGGCAGCATGGAGGGAGGAGGTGTAGGTGCGGAAGGCAGATTTGTAGCGGGTGAAGGCTTGTTTGGATTTGGTTTTGCGCCATAGTCGCTCTAGGGCACGACTTTGTCGTTTGAGGGTTTTGGTGTGATCAGTCTGCCAGGGCTGGAGCGGTCGGGGTCTGGTGTTGCATGTGGTTAAAGGCGCTAGTGAGTCAAGGGCTGTTGAGAGCGCATTGTTGTAGGCGGTCAAAGCCAAGTCGGGGTGGGACAGGGGGAGGATGCGGTCATGGAGTTGATCAGCTGCAGAGTGGAGGGAGGCAGGGTTAAGGTTGCGGAGGTTACGGCTGGTAGTAGTGTGACATTTGGAGGGGTAGGCGTTGGAGGACGAGGAGATAGAGAAGGTGATCAGGTTGTGGTCAGAGAGAGGGAAGGGGGTATTAGTGAGGTTGTGGGGAGCGCATCGGTTGGAGAAGACAAGATCAAGGATATTTCCGTCGGAGTGGGTGGTGGATTGTATGCACTGTGCAAGTGCAAAGGAGGAGGTTAAGTGGAGGAGACGGGCTGTGTCTGGGTTGTCGAGGTTGACAGGGATGTTAAAATCCCCAAGAATTATGGTGGGTAGCTCAGAGGAGAGGAAGAAGGGTAGCCAGGAGGAGAAGTCATCCAGGAAGCGGGGTATGGATCCAGGAGGCCGGTATATCACAGCAATCTTCAGGGGGGTTGGGGAGAATAGTCGGACGCAGTGGGCCTCGAAGGAGGAGAAGGATAGGGAGGGGGGGTTTGGGAGGACTCAGAAGGTGCTCTGCGGTGACAGGAGCAGACCAACCCCGCCACCTTTACGACCGTTAGGCCTGGGTGAGTGGGTCCAGGTGAGACCTCCGTAGGAGAGTGCAGCAGGGGAGGTAGAGTCAGTGGGCTGGATCCAGGTTTCCGTGATCGCCAGGAGGTTGAGGGAGCGGGAAACAAAGAGGTCGTGGATGGCGGTAAGCTTGTTGCACACCGAACGGGCGTTCAGGAGTGCACATGAAAACGGGGGGGGAGATTTTAGGGAGCAGGGAGACAGATACTAAGTTGCGGGGGTTGCAGTAGGACGTGGAAGTGGGAGGGTGTTGAGCGGGTGAGGGAGGTGGAGGGCCAGGATTGGCAGATGGCAGCACAAGGCTGCTCGCAGAGTCACAGGGAGCACCGACCTTCATATGTCAGTGTGCCAAAAGACATAGCCCTGTGTACATCGGGAGCTGTGTAACTGGCACTGTTCTGACCACGTCTGATATTTCGTCACGAACAGCAAGTTTGGGCAAAGAGGAAATGTGAAATTCTGTGTGAAACCGGGCAAATCTGCCACAGAGACGTTTGACATGATTCGGCAAGTTTACGGCGATGCTGCAATGAGTCGTTCGAGGTGTTTTGAGTGGCACGTGCGCTTCAAGAGCAGAAGAACATCACTGGAAGACGACGAGAGATCAGGAAGACCTTCAATGAGCTCAACCCCTGAAAATGTCGAAATATCTAAACCATTCAGCAACTTACATAGTTAGTCTGGCTGAAAAAAGACAAAAGTCCATCCAGTTCAACTTGTGCATGATGATCGTCGGAGAACAAACCACAACATTGCTGCCATTGTTGGAGTGTCATACAGTCCAGGCAATCCTCGCGTGTGATTTCACCATGTGCCGCCATTTTGCTGCCAAATTCGCCCCCAGGCTGCAATGATCTGACGTCCGCACTCACTCTACTCACCAGATTTGGCTCCTGCAGACTTCCCCCTCTTCCCAAAGATGAAGATCCACATTATATAAAGTAAATATAGTTGTGACTGATATTTACATTTTCACAATTGATTTGACATTATATTATGTTTTATTGTAGCCCTGATGAAGGGGGATCCCCTTTGATCCCCAAAATGCATTGGCCGTCTTTTAACAAAACATCAGTAAATTAATTTGGACGTAATTAATCTTTAGGTCTGGCGCTCCCTCCATAAATGCACACTTTTTCCTGGTAACCTGCTGGAGTGCCCACAGTAGGGTGGCCTTACCTGTTGTGAGCAGCCTAACCTGAGCCAGCGGGCTCTTCAAATGTTTTTTTGCCCTCTCACTACCTTGTTTAAACTCATATCAATATCCCAACACCTCTTGGATGCTCTTTTTTTCATCGGAGTCTTTTTTTCATTGTCAGACCTCCCATTTCTATTATTAAATAGTTCTCAGTTTTTGTACCCCTCGTCATATCTACCCCATCATTCTTACTGGACAGAGCCGAGAATTGCACCTCATACTTGAGGGACGACCCTACAAGTGTTATATATATATATGGCAATTCAGCATTTAATTGTAGAAATAAATCAAGAATAGGTTTTGGAGCGCATAAAATGGGAATGGAGGTGAAGGTCCATGAGAGTCCCTTTAAGTGCAAGAGTTTAGACATGAGGTTATTAAAAAAAAAGAATTGTAATGGATTAAACTACTTCTGGTGGGTTGAGATAAATTAGATCAATGGTTCCCATCCATAGCTTTGATCTCCATGCAGACCTTTGGTCCCAGTAGGTCGCTTTCAATGCTAAGAAGTTCTCCAAGCCCAGATCCAGGGGTGTATTTACCCCAAGGCAAACAAGGCATTTGCCTAGGGTGGCATTTTTCAGGGGGGCAGCAGCATTCTTCAGGGCGGCAGCGCTGTCCCCCAAAAGAAGGGACACACGCAGCACGGGGACCAGGTGGGATCTGAGAGAGGCTGGGGGCTGCTTGATGGTGTATGCAGAGCCTGACTCTTGTTCCTGGGGATGTCCGGAGCTGTGAAGGTGAGTGTCTTATCTCTTGTTGGGGTGAGGGTTGCCAGTGTATGGGAGGCGGTGGTAGTGGAAGGCTCTCGGGTGGGGTTGGGGGGTGCTGGGGTGCTGTTGGTCAATGGGGGGAGCCAATTTTTGTGTTGCCTAGGGCAGAACGGATCCTAAATACGCCACTGCCTGGATCCCATTAGGTTTGTTGGCTTGGAGTCATCAATATGAGTTCAAGTAAAGAGGGAGAAAAAACATCCCAACAGGATGGCATTCATTGTGAGGATCTGTTAAATGATCAGAAGAAAGGACTTCCCCAACTCCAGAGCCGGATTCCATAGCCACCTAGTCAGGGACAACCTGGTCTTCAGTGCCATGTGAATCATTCTATCCAAGGACTGCACTGACTTGTTCAGTAATGAGTTGTAGGAGTCTGGAGTGAAAATGGACAAATGGGACTGCCATGTAAGAGGCTATCTTCAGTTACAGAACTTTCATGCAAAAAGGGAAGAGTTGGGTGACTGCTGGACTGAAGGGTCCAAGTCTAGACAGTTTGGGGAACAATTATTCTGGCTTGGACTGTGTCTAGGAGAAGACCAACAAGACGTTGTCCAGATATCCTACAATGGGGATGACCTAGGAGTGCATCAAGGTGAGCACAGGAACCAGCTCCTTGGTGAACAGTGAGTGTGGAGGATAGGCTGAATGGCAGTGCTGAAAACTGGAAGTGCTGGGACGCACAGCAAAATGAAGGAACCGCTGATGTGCTGAAAAAAATGGGGAAATGTAATTACACATCTCTGATGTCCACAGAGGCCAGAAGGTCACTCTGATATAGAAAGCGTATGACAGACCTGGTGGCTTCCATATGGAATTTCTGTGCCCGAATGAAGACATTTGGGACCTCTAGCTCCAAGATGGGTCAGAGGCCTTTCTTGGGTTTGGGAACTTGTAACAGGTTGGAGTAGAACCCCTGAAAGCTTGCCACTGCAGGTACAGGGGCAGTGACCCCGTGTTACAAAAGCACCACAAGGGTTGCATGGAGATCTGCTAATCTGTATGGTGTGTGGGAACTCGCTTCAAAATGGTAGAGCTTTTCTTGTTAAAGCACACAGCAACTCGCTTCTTTAAGGGCCTTTTTGCCCAATTTTATTTAAAAGAAAAAGTTCCATAAACAAAAAATGCTTCCCACGCAGGGGTATCCACCATCAAACCAATTCAGCCTTCTGGCTCTTTCAGCTATACAGCTTTATATCTGTCTCCTACAGACTCCTTCCACAAGGTTGTTTTTGCACACAGCAAACCTTTAGCACACAGCTATTCTGGCTCCCACCTCTACTAGGTGAAGCCCACCTGACTCCATGGCAGAGACCTCCTGTCTGCCAGGGTGGAGCCCTCCTGACTCCGTCTGCCGGGGTGGAGCCCAGAATCATGGCCTGGCCTCCACAAAAATCTCTGCACACACCTGTGCAATCAGCACGTTGGCTGCTCTCAAAACATGGGCCCAGGACTGGAGATTTCATCCCTCCCAAATCTCTTAGAAATCTCCAGGCTACAGGTCCCAAAACAGGCTGCAGGTCCCAAAGAGGAAACCAATAAACCCATTTCCTCTGCATTATGAGAACTGTCTGGAGCCCCTCAACCTGTTTGGTTGAGAATCCTGGGTCACCACTGTGATTTCCACCGTGGCAGGATACCGCACTGCCACAGGTGACACAGGCAGGTTGGAAACCAAGGAGGGGGCTGAGAACAGAATTTTAGCTTATACCTCTGGATACCACCTTCCTCCACTAAGGATCCAAGATGCCAGCTGTCCCCAAAGGCTAACCAACGTCCCCAAATTTTGGAAAGTGGGGGTGCCCCTTCATGACGAAGATTTATCCGGGGACTTGTGGGTCCAGGGTTTGCAGGTGAATTGGGTATCAGGTTTAGGCTTAATAACTCTTCCTCGGAGGATGGATGAACCTTCTTGGCTGAGCCCTAGGATTGGTCTGTTGGTGCAGATAAGCACTCTTGCCCCCATGGCATCCTCAATAAGGGTGACCAGGGCAGCTCCAAAGAAAGATGTCAATCAAAGGGCGTGCAGAGCAGGAGCTTTTTGCATGTTGCAGCCCAACACTTGATCTAGAGTCCTCCTTGTGTTAATGGACAGAGAACTCATACGGGAAATGGAGACGAGAGATCTCTAATAACTCATCCATGCAGTAATTCAAGGCTGAAGCATGAGTGGATCAGCTTGAACCAACCAGGTCCCTTCCGATGCCCAATCCACTTAGCCAAACAGAACATGGCCAGGCCATGGTACACTCACAGTGAAGTAAGCGTTGTCACCCTAGAACAGGAAGTGTTTACAGGTTCATGAGATGAAAATAAATGGGAAAACAAGTCTGAAAATAAAAAAGGAATGCAGCCACCCAGTGGTATATTTATTTGTTGTTCCCCCCCCCCGGCTCAGCCGCCACCACTCTCCGACACAACTTCCCCCCCTCCACCCCTTCCCAGTCCCACCAATCTCCTCCAAACACCCGTTCTCCCACCGATTCTGAAGTGTTCTCCTCCTCCCCGGGCTCTCTCTGTCTCTCCCAGTCTCTCTCTCCTCTCAGGACTGGGCCCACTTACTACATCCTGCCCGGTCCTTCCAGGAGCCTCTCATGGGTCCACAAATCTCAGGGCCCCGTACAGCCTACCTGACAGGGCCCCCCCCCCCCCCCCCCACAGAAACATGAAAACAATATTACCACTAAAAATACCTGAAAATCGTTATTAGCAGACACAAACATAACATAACTTACAACATTCCTGTGAAATCTAAAACATAAAACTGTACTGAAATAAAAAAAAAAGCTCTCCCAGCACAAATCCCCCAAACCCCTCCTCCCAGCACAAATCCCCCAAACCCCCCCTCCCAGCACAAATCCCCCAAACCCCCCTCCCAGCACAATTACCACCCCAATCCCTCCTCCCAGCACAATTACCACCCCAATCCCTCCTCCCAGCTGAAACCTCCCCAATCCTTCCTCCCAGCACAAATCCCCCCAATCTTTCCTCTTAGCACAAATCCCCCTCAATCCCTCCTCCCAGCTCAAACCCCACCCCAATCCTTCCTCCCAGCGCAAATCCCCCCAATCCCTCCTCTTAGCACAAATCCCCCCAATCCTCCCTCCCAGCACAAATCCCCCCAATCCTCCCTCCCAGCACAAATCCCCCCAATACTTCCTCTTAGCACAAATCTCCTCCAATCCCTCCTCCCAGCACAAATCCCATCCCAATCCTTCCTCTTAGCACAAATCTCCTCCAATCCCTCCTCCCAGCACAAATCCCCCCTCAACCCCTCTTCCCAGCACAAATTCCCTTCAATCCCTCCTCCCAGCACAAATTCCCTCCAATCCCTCCTCCCAGCACAAATCCCCTCCAATCCCCCCTCCCAGCACAAATCCCCCCCAATCCCTCCTCCCAGCACAAATCCCCCCCAATCCCTCCTCCCAGCACAAATCCCCCCCCCCAATCCCTCCTCCCAGCACAAATCCCCCCCAATCCCTCCTCTTAGCACAAATTCCCCTCAGTCCCTCCTCCCAGCACAAATCCCCCTCAATCCTTCCTCCCAGCACAAATCCCCCCAATCCTTCCTCTTAGCACAAATTCCCTCCTCCCAGCACAAATCCCACCCCAATCCCTCCTCTTAGCACAAATCCCCCCAATCCTTCCTGTTAGTACAAATTTCCCCCAATCCCTTCTCCAAGCACAAATCCCCCCAATCCTTCCTCTTAGCACAAATTCCCCCCAATCCCTCCTCCCAGCACAAATCCCATCCCAATCCTTCCTCTTAGCACAAATCTCCTCCAATCCCTCCTCCCAGCACAAATCCCCCCTCAACCCCTCCTCCCAGCACAAATTCCCTCCAATCCCTCCTCCCAGCACAAATCCCCTCCAATCCCCCCTCCCAGCACAAATCTCCCCCAATCCCTCCTCCCAGCACAAATTCCCCCCCCCCCCAATCCCTCCTCCCAGCACAAATCCCCCCCAATCCCTCCTCCCAGCACAAATCCCCCCACCTAGTGTAAATATTCCCCCAATCCCTTCACAAATCCACAACCCCCTCCCAGCACACATTCATCCTCCCTACATCTATGTATGTGTAAGTTCCGATATGTTAAAATATACCTAAAAAAAATGTACAATATCTAAGGGGTCCTTCCGCGATTGTCTGTGCGAGTGTAACAATGGCTGCATAAAGTAACAGATGAGACACAATAGATAAGTCCCATTACATGACATGGGCACCTGATGGGTGTTCTTACAGAATATTTTCTATGAATGATGTGGTCGGTATATTCTTTTTCACAGATTCAAAGAATACAAAACAAACACCTTTGGCTGAACTACGAGATTAAGAAGAGCAGTATTGAGGATAAGAACAAGAGTGATAGTGAGAGATTGCTTTTCCACGGGACAGACGCCAAAGCGATCGACAACGTGAACAAGAACGGGTTCAACCGAAGCTACGCCGGAAAGAACGGTAACCTGCGCTACTTTATAGTCACTGACCTATTCAATGAACGTGAACTTGTGACTGATGGATACAAAGCTGACCTTTGGATGTCACCACTAGAGATGAGCCGTTGGTTCGGTCTAAATGTCAGTTGTTCTGGGAGTTAAACTGGGTGTTCGGCTGATCCGAACCTCCAGCTGCAGCAGAAAGTGAAACATTTAGTAGCAGTAATATGACCGATGCTAAATGCGACCGCTTTGTGGCCTACGCAGAGTGGGCCAAGCATAGGTTTGAACCTTCACACAAGTCCCGTAACCCAACATTTCTCAACCAGAGTGCTGTGACATCCTGGGGTGCCTTCTGGGCTCTTTAGGAGTGCCTTGCATCCCATATTATTGCACATTGCCATGCATTTCCATTGGGGCCGGCTGAGAAATGATGTGAAAGTAGAGGGCTGAGGGCTCTGATGTGAAGGGGGAGCTTAGAACACTGATGTAATATACTCAAAAGAAACCGCCTTTGTGGAACTGTCTGTGTCATGAAATAAGAAGCTGCTAGCACGTTATGAGATATTTCACATAACACCAATATTCATATATAAACTGTGCTATTTAAATAATGCAAACCTACGCCATAACCACAAACAAACCAAATAATGGCGATTCCAAAAATTCAAGCTTCATGCAAAAGTTCATAAAACATCACTTAATATCCAACAAGTCCGTGCAAGGGCCCTGAAAGATGTAATTTCTGACGAAACGCGTCGTGTCGTGACGTCATTATGTTGCCACAAGTATCCACATAAGTGTGTTCCAGTTATCTGAGATTGTTTTACAGACCGCGCTGTTTTATTGCATACGTGTCACGATCAGGGGTCAAGCTCCAAGACCAGTTGCTATAGCAGTGGAAAGTCTCATCTGACACCAGCAGGATAGGTACACAGGCAGGTCGTCGTGCGGAGGAGTGGGCTCACCTGAGGTGTGGAGTCAAAGTACTAACCGGGGTTCACCAGAGCACCTGATGGTGGAGATGGATTTTGCTGCGTGTTAGCACCAGGTCGCGGTCCTCAGGATCACCTCACCAGGAAGTGAGCAAGCGGAGGTCCAGTATAGTATTAAGCAGGTAAGGGTCAAGCGGAAGCGTGGTCAGTAAACAAGCCAAGGTCAGTAATGAGCGGTCACAGGTTGGGATCAGGCAGAAATATAGTCGAGAACAAGCCAAGGTCGGTAATGAGCAGTCGCAGGTTGGGATCAGGCAGAAATATAGTCGAGAACAAGTCAAGGTCTGTAATGAGCAGTCGCAGGTTGGGATCAGGCAGAAGCGTACTCGAGAACAAGCCAAGGTCGGTAATGAGCAGTCGCAGGTTGGGATCATGCAGAAGCGTAGTCGAGAACAAGCCAAGGTCGGTAATGAGCAGTCACAGGTTGGGATCAGATAGAATTGTAGTCGAGAACAAGCCAAGGTCGGTAATGAGCAGTCGCAGGTTGGGATCAGGCAGAAGCGTAGTCGAGAACAAGCCAAGGTCGGTAATGAGCAGTCGCAGGTTGGGATCAGGCAGAAGCATAGTCAAGAACAAGCCAAGGTCGGTAATAAGCAGTCGCATGTTGGGATCAGGCACAAGCGTAGTCGAGAACAAGCCAAGGTCGGTAATGAGCAGTCGCAGATTGGGATCAGGCAGAAATATAGTCGAGAACAAGCCAAGGTCGGTAATGAGCAGTCGCAGGTTGGGATCAGGCAGAAATATAGTCGAGAACAAGCCAAGGTCAGTAATGAGCAGTCACAGGTTGGGATCAGGCAGAAGCGTAGTCGAGAACAAGCCAAGGTCAGTAATGAGCAGTCACAGGTTGGGATCAGGCAGAAGCGTAGTCGAGAACAAGCCAAGGTCGGTAATGAGCAGTCGCAGGTTGGGATCAGGCAGAAATATAGTCCAGAACAAGCCAAGGTCAGTAATGAGCAGTCACAGGTTGGGATCAGGCAGAAGCGTAGTCGAGAACAAGCCAAGGTCGGTAATGAGCAGTCGCAGATTGAGATCAGGCAGAAATATAGTCGAGAACAAGCCAAGGTCGGTAATGAGCAGTCGCAGGTTGGGATCAGGCAGAAGCGTAGTCGAGAATAAACCAAGGTCGGTAATGAGCAGTCGCAGGTTGGGATCAGGCAGAAATATAGTCAAAAACAAGCCAAAGGTCGGTAATGAGCAGTCGCAGGTTGGGATCAGGCAGAAGCGTAGTCGAGAACAAGCCAAGGTCATTAATGAGCAGTCGCAGGTTGGGATCAGGCAGAAGCGTAGTCGAGAACAAGCCGAGGTCTGTAATGAGCAGTCACAGGTTGGGATCAGGCAGAAGCGTAGTCGAGAACAAGCCGAGGTCGGTAATGAGCAGTCACAGGTTTGGATCAGGCAGAAGCGTAGTCGAGAATAAACCAAGGTCGGTAATGAGCAGTCGCAGGTTGGGATCAGGCAGAAATATAGTCGAGAACAAGCCAAGGTCAGTAACAAGCAGTTGCAGGTTGGGATCAGGCAGAATCGTAGTCGAGAACAAGCCGAGGTCGGTAATGAGCAGTCGCAGGTTGGGATCCTACTAGAGCACACTTGGATGGTGTAACAGACGAGACTCTGGAGGTAAATGCAGTGCGCTCAAGGGAAAAACGCAAGGAGCCGTACAACGGAGAGACAAAGCAACCCAACACTGGATGGCCCAACATTGATGAGTGAACTCTGTAGATCAGGACTCCCCAGTCCTCCCACACCTTGAGGAGATGCATCATTCTTTCCAGGATGATGATGTGCAAATGTTGGATGGAGAAGACAACCGGATCCGAAGAGTGTGAAACGCCAGCTAGGTTAGGATAAAACAACCATCTCTAACCAGAGGTGGTGGCCTCCAACATCTGGTAATTTCACCGCAGTTTGCATCTTCCGGGACATCACTGAACCAGTTCACTTCAGTCTCAGACTGCCTGGCACCACAGTGCTTGGATTATGTACTTAGAACTCGGCAATTCACAAACCTTTACACCAACCATCATCTTCTTTGACAATCAACATTTATCTTGACAGTTTATATACCACAACGGTAATTGGATGAAGCTGATTAACGTATCCGCCTGAAGTATGTTCCTAACACTCATTAGAAATTAGGAAGTGGCTTGGATAATCTGTGAAACATCTTCAGCATTACTGCACAAAAATGTGACTAATTGCTACTACTAGCTGGTATGCAGGTGCAGTTAGCTAGTCTGCCACTAGGTGACTCTGTGCCAGAATAGTGTCTGGGTACTGCACACTGTGTCATCAGGTGTTAGGCCCCTTTTAGTTAACCACTTGCCTACCAGGCACTTATACCCCCTTCCTTACCAGGCCAATTTTCAGCTTTCAGCGCTGCCGCACTTTGATTGACAATTGCGCCGTCATGCAACATTGTACCCATATGAAATTTTGATCATTTTTTTCTCACAAATAGAGCTTTCTTTTGGTGGTATTTAATCGCCACTGGGCGCTTTACTTTTTGCGCTATAAATTAAAAAAAGTGCAAAAAATTTGAAAAAAAAAAAAAAGTTTATTTGTTTCTTTTATAAAATTTTTCAAACAGGTATTTTTTCTCCTTCACTGATTTGCGTTGATGAGGCGGCACTGATGGGCACTGATAGGCGGCACTGATGGGCACTGATAGGCAGCACTAAAGGGCACTGATAGGCAGTACTAATGAGGTGGCACGGATAGGCGGCACTGATAGACAGCACTAATTAGGGGTCACGGATAGGCGGCACTGATATGCAGCACTGATAGGCGGCACTGATAGGTGACACTGATGATGGGTACTGATAGACGGCACTGACTGGCATCACTTCTGGGCACTGACTGGCGGCACTGACTGGCACAACCCCTGGGCACTGACTGGTGGCACTGACTGGCAGCACTGGTGGGTGGCACTGGTGGACAGCACTGGTGGGTGGGCACAGGTGGGTGGCACTGGTGGGCACAGGTGGGTGGCGCTGGTGGGCACAGGTGGGTGGGCACAGGTGGGTGGCACTGCTGGGCACATGTAGGTGGCACTGCTGGGCACAGGTAGGTGGCACTGCAGAGTGGCACAGGTGGGGGCACTGCAGAGTGGCACAGGTGGGGGCACTGCAGAGTGGCACAGGTGGGGGCACTGCTGGGAATGGGTGGGCGGGGCTAGTGGGCGCACAGCTGATCGGAACTTGCGGGGGTCACTGCTGGGCACCGATCATCAGGGCACTGATCATCAGTGCCCTGATGATCGGTGCCGATCCCCGCTCTGACAACTGCTCGGCAGTACTTTCGGCAGTACTTTCCTCACGATCTGACAGCGTGAGGAAAGTGCAGCCGAGAACCGGCACTTGCATTTTCCTGTGATCAGCGTGTCATTGGACACCGCTGGAAATTCTGAAGGACCCTCTGCACACTGGTATATACCCTTTCAAGCAAACTATGCAACAAATAGGGATATTTGGTTCACACATATTGCAATACATGTTTAAGCTGGCCAACTGCGTCAAAGTAATCCTCTATGGCCAGTCCTACTCTGCCCTGCCTACGCAAGTGCTACTGTGGACACAATGCTAGCATAGGGGAAAAGACACAATGGGGAGAGCTACAAGGTTCAGGTCTGGCTACTGACCCAACAATACAACAAACAAGAGATCCCTGTGCTCAAATCCATACAGCTAGTGCATGCATTTATCCATCAGCACTTGCGTAGGCAGGGCAGAGTAGGACTGGCCATAGAGGGATTACTTTGACGCAGTTGGCCAGCTTAAACATGTATTGCAATATGTGTGAACCAAATATCCCTATTTGTTGCATAGTTTGCTTGAAAGGGTATATACCAGTGTGCAGAGGGTCCTTCAGAATTTCTAGAGTTAATGTGGTTACACCCCTTTAGCACCTGATGGATAAATGCATGCACTAGCTGTATGGATTTGAGCACAGGGATCTCTTGTTTATTGGACACCGCTGATCACGTGGTAAAAGGCCGGTGGGATCGGCCTTTCACCACATCTCGTGATCAGCTGTGTCCGTAGGACACAGCGATCACGGAGATCGCCGGGTGCGCGCCCCCTGGGGCGCGCAGGAGAGCGCGTTCTGGGAGGACATCATATGACGTCCACTCAGAACTGGCCGGCCGCGGTGAAGCCGTCATTCGGCTATGCGCGGTCGGCAAGTGGTTAAAGCCCTCCTGCAGTGATATCATGGGTGAGCCACTGCCCAGTTATAAGCCAGGTTGGGAGGAGCCCTAGTGCAGTTGGGGCATGGGAGGTGAACACCTAACACCAGCTTAGATGTAACCAGTGCATAGAGGCCCTGGACAGGGCTGGAGACTAGGAGGAGTAGATCTGCTCCCAGGAGTGATGACTGTAGACTTCCTGACCACGATGGAGGTGGAGGCTAAGGCAGATTGCAAAAGGCCTTTTAGGCCAGGCTAAGAGTTGCCTGAGTGAGGCTATTCCTTTGGGGTGTCCCAAGAGAGGTGTACCTATGGAGGAGGTACATGGAGGCCCTGGACAGGGCTGTAGGCCAGGAGGAGTAGATCTGCACCCAGGATCGCTGAGTCTACATTTCCTGACCCTTATGAAGGTGGGGGCTAGGGCAGATTGCAAAAGGCCTTTTAAGCTAGGTTGAGTTCCCTGAGTGAGGCTATTCCCTTGCGGGGGTCCCGGTAGAGGTGTACCTATGGAGGAGGTGCATGGAGGCCCTGGACAGGGCTGGAGGCCAGGAGGGGTAGATCTGCACCCAGGATTGCTGGCTGTTGACTTCCTGACCTTTATGAAGGTGGGGGCTAGGGCGGATTGCAAAAGGCCATTTAGGCAAGGCTAAGAGTTTCCTGAGTGAGGCTATTCCCTTAGGGGGGGTCCCAGGACAGGTGTACCTATGGAGGAGGTGCATGGAGGCCCTGGACAGGGCTGGAGGCCAGGAGTAGATCTGCACCCAGAATCGCCGGCTGTAGACTTCCTGACCTTTATGGAGGTAGGGGCTAGGGTGGATTGGAAAAGGCCTTTTAGGCCAGGCAAAGAGTTCCTTGAGTGAGGCTATTCCCTTGGGGGGGGGGGGGGTTCCCCGGAAAGGTGTTCTTATGGAGGAGGTGCATGGAGGCCTTGGACAGGGCCGGAGGCCAGGAGTAGATCTGCACCCAGGATTGCCAGCTGTAGACTTCCTGACCCTTATGAAGGTGGGGGCTACGGCAGATTGCAAAAGTCCTTTTACACCAGACGAAGAGTTCTCTGAGTGAGGCTATTCCCTTGGGGGGTTCTGGGAGAGGTGTACTCATGGAGGAGGTGACTGTGAGTACAGAAGACTTTTAGAGGGAGATGGCTGTTTAAAATGCTGCATATGCTTTCACGTGTGACTGCTGCAGACATCAATTAAATGCGATTGACTGTGTAATGTCAAGTGACGTCGGGATGTATGCCCTCATGTGTGGACATTCCCTCCTTTGCATATAGAGGTCAGCGGCTGGGAAAGTCGTGTGGAGGCCTCTGCCACGGAGAAGGCACAACATGGTGGAGGGTTTGGCCTCAGCAGGAGGGACAGTGTTCTAGCAGGACAGGAGTGGGGGTAGGGATTTGTGTTCTTGGTGCCATTACCAGCCAATTGTAAAGCCCCTCTTACAAGCTACTCCACATAAAGTAATGCATATCAGAGATGAGTAGAGAGGATGCCTTCACCAGAACGTTGTCAGGATGGTGCTGGAGATGAAGGCTGGAGACCTCCCCCCAATACTGATATGGTGATGGGTTAGATGTTCTCATTTCCCGTACGTCGCTGGACTCTTGGCATTTATACCCATAGTGGTGCCGCAGGCATCACCCCGGTAACTTTTTTTAGAGCCAACGGTTGGCTCTCTTGTGATAGCAATCGGAGCGGCTTTCCAGCTGCTAGACTGCCATTACGAGCAGCGGGAAGGGAGGGTGGCCCTCTCACAAGCCATCCCACCGGGAGACCTGAGACACCAGACGGCTCATGCGTTTGTTGGCCGGACAACCGAACAAGGCTGATCCGGCTTTGATCGGCTCTCCATTATAGTAAACATGGAAGCGATGACCTGACATTCCTTCTGGCTTACTCGGAAGCAAACAGCACCGTTTTAAAAACATAAAAGCATTCAAAAACATTGATCTTGGTATATATGTCACCCAAACCGTCTTTTCCGGTCCTCACATGACCTCCTGCTCTCTAGCTCCCTTGTCTCCTCCTCCCATGCTCGTCTCCAGGACTTCTCCAGAGCTTCCCCCATCCTCTGGAACTCTCTACCCCAATTTATCAGACTATCGCCTACTCTGCTCACTTTTAGGCGATCTCTGAAAACTGATTTCTTCAGGAAAGCCTATCCTGCCCTCAGCTAAAAATGGAATCTTCTACTCCTCCTGCCAGTCCCTCCCCCACAGTTACTACCTTTTGTACCATCAGCCCCTCCCTCCTAGATTGTAAGCTCTCAGGATCAGCCCCTCCCTCTTAGATTGTAAGCTCTCAGGATCAGCCCCTACCTCTTAGATTGTAAGCTCCCCGGATCAGGCCCTTCCTCTTAGATTGTAAGCTCCCCGGATCAGGCCCTTCCTCTTAGATTGTAAGCTCCCCGGATCAGGGCCCTCCCTCTTAGATTGTAAGCTCCCAGGATCAGCCCCTCCCTCTTAGATTGTAAACTCCCAGGATCAGCCCCGCCCTCTTAGATTGTAAGCCCCCAGGATCAGCCCCTCCCTCTTAGATTGTAAACTCCCCGGACCAGCCCCTCCCTCTTAGATTGTAAGCTCCCAGGATCAGCCCCCTCCCTCTTAGATTGTAAATTCCCAGGATCAGGCCCTCCCTCTTAGATTGTAAGCTCCCAGGATCAGCCCCTCCCTCTTAGATTGTAAGCTCCGAGGATCAGCCCCCTCCCTCTTAGATTGTAAATTCCCAGGATCAGCCCCTCCCTCTTAGATTGTAAGCTCCCAGGATCAGCCCCTCCCTCTTAGATTGTAAGCTCCCAGGATCAGCCCCTCCCTCTTAGATTGTAAGCTCCGAGGATCAGCTCCTCCCTCTTAGATTGTAAATTCCCAGGATCAGCCCCTCCCTCTTAGATTGTAAATTCCCAGGATCAGCCCCTCCCTCTTAGATTGTAAATTCCCAGGATCAGGGCCCTCCCTCTTAGATTGTAAGCTCCCAGGATCAGGGCCCTTCCTCTTAGATTGTAAGCTCCCAGGATCAGCCCCTACCTCTTAGATTGTAAGCTCCCCGGATCAGCCCCTCCCTCTTAGATTGTAAGCCCCCGGGATCAGCCCCTCCCTCTTAGATTGTAAACTCCCGGGATCAGCCCCTCCCTCTTAGATTGTAAGCTCCCGGGATCAGCCCCCTCCCTCTTAGATTGTAAGCTCCCAGGATCAGCCCCCTCCCTCTTAGATTGTAAGCTCCCAGGATCAGGGCCCTTCCTCTTAGATTGTAAACTCCCGGGATCAGCCCCTCCCTCTTAGATTGTAAGCTCCGAGGATCAGCCCCCTCCCTCTTAGATTGTAAATTCCCAGGATCAGCCCCTCCCTCTTAGATTGTAAGCTCCCAGGATCAGGGCCCTTCCTCTTAGATTGTAAGCTCCCAGGATCAGCCCCTCCCTCTTAGATTGTAAGCTCCGAGGATCAGCCCCCTCCCTTTTAGATTGTAAATTCCCAGGATCAGCCCCTCCCTCTTAGATTGTAAATTCCCAGGATCAGCCCCTCCCTCTTAGATTGTAAACTCCCAGGATTACAATCTGGCCTTGGCTGTCAATCACCGGTTCCCAGCTGGTGATTACTCGCCGGCGCCCAGTGATTGCCGAGCATCTCCGACGGGAGGGGGGGGGGATAACTGTTTGTAAACAATACAGTTCTCTCCACTGTCAGCTCCTGCACACTGCTCTGTATGGCTCTGTAAATTCCCAGGATCAGCCCCTCCCTCCTAGATTGTAAGCTCCCAGGATCAGGCCCTCCTATCCCTCTTGTATTGATCTGTATTGGTGCTGTATTGTCTCCCTGTATATTGTACAGCGCTGAGCACACTGTTGGCGCCATAAATCCTGTATAATAATATTATATGTGATTCTGCATTTCCGCCATTCGTGGCCTTGGCTGTCAATCACCGGTTCCCAGCTGGTGATTACTCGCCGGTTGCCGAGCATCTCCGACGGGGGGGGGGGAATAACTGTTTGTAAAGAATACAGTTCTCTCCCCTGTCAGCTCCTGCACACTGCTTTGTATGGCTCTGCATAGCACAGCCATACAAAGCAGTGTGCTTACAGTGAAGCACACACCCAGCACACAGTTACCCCTTTGATGGCCCCAGATGTTAACCCCTTCCTGCCCAGTGTCATTAGTACAGTGTCAGGGATTTTTATTAGTACTGATCACTGTATAGGTGTCACTGGGGATGTCATTGACACAAAGTCAGTCCCCCCCTCAGTGTCAGAACGGCTGCCGCAGTCCCGATATAAGTCGCTGATCGCCGCCATTACTAGTAAAAGTAATTAAAGAAAAAAAAATCCCTGTATCTATCCCGCCATTTGTAGACACTATAACTTTCACGTAAACCAATTAATTTACACGTATTTAGATATTTTTTGTAGCAAAGACACGGAGCGGAATACATTTGGCCGAAATTTATGATGAAATTTTATTTTTTTATTTTTTTTTACTGGACGTGTTTAATAGCAAAAATATAGTTTTATTTTTCTCAAAACTGTCGGTCTTTTTTTTTTTAATAGCGCAAAAAATTTAAAATGCACAGGTGACCGAATACCACCGAAAGAAAGCGCAATTCGTGGGAAAAAAAGGACGTAAATTTCATTTTGGTGCGGTATTGCACAACGCTTGTCAGTTAAAGTAACGCAGCGCTGCAACGCAAAAAATGGCCTGGTCAGGAGGGGGGGGGGGGAGAATCCTCTGGAGGGCGAGGGGGGGGGCAATCCTCTGGAGGGGGGAGGGGTTAATAATGGAACTCAAGCCGGATTGTAGTAGCTGAGCTGTATCTTATCACATGCTCACATGCGGTAAAATTACTTCTTAGTCAACTGTCTCTGTTCAAAGTTTGCGGTCAAACTTTCGTTAGGTTCGATTGTTCGACCGCGATCCAAACAGGGGGGCGTGTTCGGCCCATCACTAGTTAGAAATAATTTTCTCACAAAAAAACGCCACTGATGCATGTGAACAAAAAGTGCCAGAAATGGCCCGGACTGGAGGCGATTAACCACTTCCAGTCCGGACACTTTCACCCCCTTCCAGTCCGGACACTTTCCCCCCTTCCAGTCCGGACACTTTCCCCCCCTTCCAGTCCGGACACTTTCCCCCCCTTCCAGTCCGGACACTTTCCCCCCCCTTCCAGTCCGGACACTTTCCCCCCCTTCCAGTCCGGACACTTTCCCCCCCTTCCAGTCCGGACACTTTCCCCCCCTTTCCAGTCCGGACACTTTCCCCCCCTTTCCAGTCCGGACACTTTCCCCCCCTTCCAATCCGGACACTTTCCCCCCCTTCCAGTCCGGACACTTTCCCCCCCTTCCAGTCCGGACACTTTCCCCCCCTTTCCAGTCCGGACACTTTCACCCCCTTCCAGTCCGGACACTTTCCCCCCCTTCCAGTCCGGACACTTTCCCCCCCTTCCAGTCCGGACACTTTCATCCCCTTCCAGTCCGGACACTTCCCCCCTTCCAGTCCGGACACTTTCCCCCCCTTCCAGTCCGGACACTTTCATCCCCTTCCAGTCCGGACACTTCCCCCCCTTCCAGTCCGGACACTTTCCCCCCCTTCCAGTCCGGACACTTTCCCCCCCTTCCAGTCCGGACACTTTCCCCCCCTTCCAGTCCGGACACTTTCCCCCCCTTCCAGTCCGGACACCTCCCCCCCTTCCAGTCCGGACACTTTCCCCCCCTTCCAGTCCGGACACTTTCACCCCCTTCCAGTCCGGACACTTTCACCCCCTCCTGCCCCCAGACCAATTCTCAGCTTTCAGCGCTATCACACTTTGATGACAATTGCGCGGTCATGCAACACTGTACCCATATGAAATTTTTAGCATTTTTTTGAGACAGATAAAACTTTATTTTGGTGGTATTTATTCCATCCTGGGATTTTTATTTTTCTTGCTGTATAAATGAAAATGTCCAAACATTTTGAAAAAAAGTGTTTTTCTTATAAAATTTTGCAAATAAATAATATTTCATCATAAATCTCGGCCAAAATGTATTCAGTTATCTTTTTAGTAAAAAAAAAAAAAAAAAAATTAGTTTATAACCAAAAATTATAATTTTTCAACAAAATATTTTTCATTTTTATTTTTTTTTATATTATTATTTTTTTTTTTTTAACATCCTGTCACCCTAGCAGTACAGTCACCATAGTAACACTGTAATACTTGTGGGGGGTGATGAAGATTTTTTTTTACACTGATTGCTTTTACACCCATAAAGGCTGTAAAATCAATCATTTCTCCTTCTCTCTGGCTGCATTCCTGCAGCCATTGAGGAATACTGTGAGAGCTGTGATTGGTCACATGGTACAAGGCTGTTGTGAATGGCCCTGTACCATGTGAACTCTGTGATCGTTCAGTTTTCGCATATAGTAAGCAATGATGTCAGGAAGTGACTATTATTCATGTGATCACTGATTGGCCAATCAGGGATCACATGAATCAGGATCTCACACAGAGGTCCCGTACAGCGATCGGTGTTCTCCGGACACAGTGGGCGCCGGATCGCACAGGCTGTGAATGTGGGCGCCGTTTGTAAACAGCAACCCGCTCCTGCACTGCTCCCGTCCGGCCGTTTATGTACATGGCGGTTAAAGGCACGCTCCCGTGAATCTAGCCGTAGCGGAGGGAATTTATAATGGCGGTTCGATGTTTCTAGATAATACGCTCGCCAGGGATAACGATTCTTTTATCTTACAGATACGATGATCGGAAAGGGGACGTACTTTGCCGCTGAAGCAATTTATTCCTCGGATGACAATTACTCCAAACCTGACCAATCCAGCGGCTACAAATACATGTACCAGGCCCGGGTCCTCACCGGCATGTTCTGTAAGGGCGCTCCGGATCTAATCGTCCCGCCATGCAAGGATACAGCGAACCCCACCAACCTCTATGACAGCGTAGCCGATGACGATACAAATCCCACCGTCTTTGTCATATTCAACGACGTCCAGGCCTACCCCGAGTACCTCATCACCTTCACAAAGTGACCTCAGCAAAGCACCGCAGGGTGCCGATTTGTAGACAATGGGTTATAGTGACAGGTTCTCTTGAGAAGGCATCCCCATTCCCAACCAATGGCATTCACCCATCCTGCATTCTCCCTCAGGTCTATACATCTGTACTTCCAGGTATGGGGGAGCATGTGACCTTCCCCTTTACCCCCAGGATCCAGTATTGAGGTCTAAGTGGCCAATCACCAGTCCCTAAAACTGTAACATGGGGGAGGTTGATCACTGACCACTTGCCTACAGGGGTAATTTTTTTTCAGTTTTTGCAAAATTATTTTTGCTAGAAATTAACTCCTCCCAAAGTATACATTTTCTGGGTTCTAGTAACAGTTCCTCTTGAAAAGGCATCGCCATTCCCAACCAATGGCATTCACCCGTCTTGCATTCTCCTTCAGGTCTATACCAAGGGCGGACTGAACATTTGGAAATTCGGGCACTGCCTGAGGGCCCAGGGTCAGTAGGGGGCCCCATGAGATGCCCCTGGTACCTTTTTCATAGGCTTTTTTGAGTTTGGGCAAGGACACAGGGGCCCCATGATCCCCTATTGCCCGGGGGCCCCATGAGTTGTCAATCCACCCCTGGTCTATACATTTTTACTTCCAGGTATAGGGGTGCATGTGACCTTCCCCTTTACACCCAGGATCCAGTATTGAGGTCTAGGTGGCCAATCACCAGTCCCTAACACTGTAACATGGGGGAGGGGATCATTAATCACTTGCCTACAGGGGTCATTTTTTTTTTTTTTTCAGTTTTTGTTAAATTATTTTTGCTAGAAATTAACCCCGCCCAAAGTATACAGTTTCTGGGTTATAGTGACAGGTCCTCTTGAGAAGGTATCGCCATTCCAAACCAATGGCATTCACCCATCCTGCATTCTCCCTCAGGTCTATACATCTGCTGGAGGCAGTACTTCCAGGTATGGGGGTGCATGTGATTTTCCCCTTTACCCCCAGGATCCAGTATTGAGGTCTAGGTGGCCAATCACCAGTCCCTACTCATGGGGCCCCCGGACAACAGGGGGATCATGGGGCCTCTGTGTCCTTGCCCACACTCAAACCACACCCAAAAATGCCTAAAAGGTACCAGGAGCATCTCATGGGGCCTCCTACTGACCCCGGGCCCTCGGGCACTCCCAGAGTTCCCAAATGGTCAGTCCACCCCTGGAGGGGATCATTAACCACTTGCCTACAGGGGTAATTTCTTTTTTTTTTTCAGTTTTTGCAAAATTAGATTTTTTATTTTGCTAGAAATTAACCCCGCCCAAAGTATACATTTTCTGGGTTATAGAGACAGGTCCTCTTGAGAAGGCATCATCATTCCCAACCAATGGCAGTCACCCGTCCTGCATTCTCTCTTAGGTCTATACTTCTGCTGGAGGCAGTACTTCCAGGTATGGGGGAGCATGTGACCTTCCCCTTTACTCCCAGGATCCAGTATTGAGGTCTAGGTGGCCAATAACCAATCCCTAACACTGTAACATGGGGGAGGGGATCAGGGGTAGACTGACAACTCATGGGGCCCCCGGGCAACAGGGGATCATGGGGCCCCTGTGTCCTCGCCCACACTCAAACCACACCCAAAAATGCCTAAGAAAAAAGGTACCAGGAGCATCTCATGGGGCCCCCTACTGACCCCGGGCCCTCGGGCGGCGCCCGAGTTCACAAATGGTCAGTCTGCCCCTGGAGGGGATCATTAACCACTTGCCTACAGGGGTGATTTTTTTTTTTTCAGTTTTTGCAAAATTAGATTTTTTAATTGCTAGAAATTAACCCCGCCCAAAGCATACATTTTCTGGGTTATAGTGACAGGTCTTCTTGAGAAGGCATCCCCATTCCCAACCAATGGCATTCACCCGTCCTGCATTCTCTCTCAGGTCTATACATCTGTACTTCCAGGTATGGGGGAGCATGTGACCTTCCCCTTTACCCCCCAGGATCCAGTATTGAGGCCTAGGTGGCCAATCACCAGTCCCTAACACTGTAAAATGGGGGAGGGGTTCGTTAACCACTTTCCTACAGGGGCCATTTTTTATTTTTTTAATTTTTTACAAAATTTTTTTTTTTTGCTAGAAATTAACCCCGCCCAAAGTATATATTTTCTGAAAGCAGAGGCCTCTGAGAATAAATTGGTGACCGTTGCCGCCATTTACATCACACGATTTATCAAAGCGTATTTTCAGGGAAAAAAATACACGAAAATAAATTTGAATGGAAACAAACATAATAGTACACCCAATGTTTTGTAAAGTATAAAGGATTGGGTTGAGAAAACAGAAACCGAACACGTCTTGCCTTAAAATTGCGCACAACCATGAAACCGTAAAAAAGATGCTGTACCCAAAATTCTCTGCAGGTGACGCTTTAACCGCTAGCTTCTGCTAGAAATGAACTCCTCCCAAAGTATACATTTTCTGAAAGCTGAGGCCGCGGGGAATAAACTGGTGACTGTTGCCGCTATTTACATCGCACGATTTTTGCGCAGCTATTTATCAAAGAGTATTTTCAGGGGAAAAAAAATACACAAAAATAAATTTGAATGGAAACAAACATAATGTTTGGTAAAATATAAAAGATTGGGTTGCCGCAAGAACACAGAAACCGAACACGTCATGCCTTAAAATTGCGCACAACCATGAAACCGCAAAAAAAGATGCTGTATCCAAAATTCTCTGTAGATGACGCTTTAACCACTTCCCCGCCGCCCTATAGTAGAAGTACTGCTACAGGGCGGCAGGGCTGCGCAAAATCACGTGTATATATATATATATATATATACATATACATATACATACGTGATTTGCATTGCTGGGTAGGGAGCGCATGCACTGCCATTGGTGGCTAGGCATGTCAGTCACCGGGTCCTGGCCGGAGATTCCCCGCCGGCACCCAGCGATCACCCTGCAAAGCTGACAGGGAGAGGTCTGTATGTAAACAACACAGGTCTCTCCCTGTCAGCAAGGACATGCTGCTTTGTATCTCTGCACAGCATGTCTCCCTAGTAACACAGCAAACAGTTACCCCTTTAAGTGCCCAAATGTTAACCCCTTCCTGCCCAGTGCCATTTGTACAGTGTCAGTGCTTTTTATTAGCACTGATCACTGTATTGGTGTCAGTGGCAGTTAGTTCCCACCCCACCCCCAGTGTAAGAATGCCCACCGGAGTCCCACAATCCCGCTATAATCCCCTTATCGCACTGGGTGTGACTTGGAATGCGATTTGCATGCCCTGCAACTTGCAAATTACATGCCAAGTCGCACTATCCACAATTGGCGCGGTCATATCGGTGCGGTTCTGACTCGGCTATTCAAGCACAGACAATATTTGAAAAACTGCATCAACTACACCAGCAGAGGAATGTCAGCTGTGACCTCAGAACTGATGTGATACGTGTCAGTTCCGGTGTCATTAGTCTCAGGAGGGAAAGGACGTTCCCTGAGGTCCTCCTATTCTCACCATTCAAGAAGTTTCCAACAGTCCCGAGCTGCTGAGAGGAACAGGAGTGCCCGGGAACCACCATAAGTGCAGCCAGTAGGGGGCATCCACTTTAAAAGCCTCATAAAAGTAATTGGGTGGCTCTAGAGCCTACTCTTTATGGAGACATTGGGGGTCCATTAGGCCCCTCAATGTCTCTTCTGCCCTCCAATGCAGCTATTCAAGCACAGACAATATTTGAAAAACTGCATCCTCAACTACACTAGCAGAGGAATGTCAGTTGTTACCTCAGAATTGAAGTGATACGTGTCAGTTCCGGTGTCATTAGTCTCAGGAGGGAAAGATGTTCCCTGAGGTCCTCCTATTCTCACCGTACAAGACGTTTCCAACAGTCCCGAGCTGCTGAGAGGAACAGGAGTGCCCGGGAACCACCACAAGTGCAGCCAGTATAGGGGGCATCCACTTTAAAAGCCTCATAAAGTAGATGGCTCTAGAGTCTACTCTTTATGGAGACAACGGGGGTCCATTAGGCCCCTCCAATGTCTCTTGTGGCCTCCAATGCAGCTATTCAAGCACAGATTGTGCTTGCATAGCTACATCCTCAGATACACTAGCAGAGGAATGCCAGCTGTGTCCTCAGAATTGAAGTGATACGTGTCAGTTCCGGTGTCATTAGTCTCAGGAGGGAAAGAATGTTCCCTTAGGTCCTCCTGTTCTCACCATATGAGAAGTTTCCAACAGCCCAGGCTACTGGGAGGAACGGGAGTGCCTGAGAACCACTGTGAAGGCCACCAAGGGGGAACACCCACTTTGAAATCCCCATAAAGCAGTTGGGTGGCTCTAGAGTCTACTCTTTATGGAGACATCGGGGGTCCATTAGACCCCCCCAAATGTCTCTTCTGCCCTCCAATGCAGCTATTCAAGCACAGATCGTGCTTGGATAGCTGCATCCTCAGCTACACTAGCAGTAGAATGCCAGCTGTGTCCTCAGAATTGAAGTGATACGTGTCAGTT
Organism: Staurois parvus; assembly: GCF_062004578.1. Classification (NCBI taxonomy): domain Eukaryota; kingdom Metazoa; phylum Chordata; class Amphibia; order Anura; family Ranidae; genus Staurois; species Staurois parvus. The sequence continues at coordinate 31,072 of NW_028321531.1, forward strand.
CTGGTGTCATTAGTCTCAGGAGCACCATATGAGAAGTTTCCAACAGTCCCGGGGCTCCTCTGAGGAACAGGAGAGCCTATGAATCACTGTGAGGGCCACCAGTGAGTGCGCCCACTTTGAGAGCGCCATATAAGTAGTTGGGTGACTCTAGAGTCTACTGTTTATGGAGACATCAGGGGTCCATTAGACCCCCCAATGTCTCTTCTGTCCTCCAATGTAGCTATTCAAGAACAGATCGCGCTTGGATAGCTGCATCCTCATCTACACTAGCAGAGGAATGTCAGCTGTGTCCTCAGAATTGACGTAATACGTGTCGGTTCCGGTGTCATTAGTCTCAGGAGGGAAAGGATGTTCATTGAGGACCTCCTATTCTCACCGTATGAGAAGTTTCCAACAGTCTTGGGCTGCTCGGAGGAACAGGAGTACCTGGGAACCACCACAAGGGCCACCAGTGAGAGCGCCCACTTTGAGAGCCTCATAAAAGTAGTTGGGTGGCTCTAGAACCTACTCTTTATGGAGACATTGGAGGTCCATTAGGCCCCTCAATGTCTCTTCTGCCCCCTAATGCAGTGCAGTGTAATGTGTATGTGAACGCTGACAGTTAGTTTCTCTTATTTGCCTCCTTTTGGCCTGTTAAATATATATTTGAATGCATTTTGTTCCCTCTGTCCCAGAATGCACTGCTCAGGCCTGATTGGCCAACCACTAAGCCCAACCACTGTAACATGGGGGAGGGGAGGAAGTGAATAAATAAATCTGTGCAAGCTCTGACACCGAGCTTCCACCGTGATTACACTCAGTCCTATGGTAGGCATGCAGGATGGCAGGGGAGTGCAGGGAATGTAAGGATCAGTGGTTGGGGGGGGGTCACCCTATCAAGAGAACCTGTCACTTCACCCCGAACGGGCAAACAGAAAGATGTTCTTCAATGCTGCTTTGGCTACATACCTCATGTGAAGCCCATCTCCAGGATCACACTGAACTCCTGAGCATGGAAATCATGGACCGGGCCGGCACCACACTGCCTCCAACAAGGTGTCCTAGGCCTGGTAACAGAAGTAGAAGTTGGAGACCCGTCCTGGGAATGTATAGAGCGCTGTCACTGTATACTGCATTCTCCATTGTACTCTGTATTAGGCTTCCATTAAACTCTGTTCAGTCACACGGTGTGGCCTGTTTTATGTCTGGACTAGATTACCGAGAGAATACCAGGACTGACAGAGGAAAGGACAGTTTTCAGGAGGACCCACACACCAATGACAGAGCATTCTTCCTCCAACACTGACACCCGGGAATTTCCTCTACCGCTACTCAGTAATGTAAGGGCTCTGTGTCACATACTGCTGACCTCTGCACTATACATTATGTAAGCTGTGGTGTACATTACATACTCCTGACCCCTGAACTATACATTATGTAAGCTGTGGTGTACATTACATACTCCTGACCCCTGAACTATACATTATGTAAGCTGTGGTGTACATTACATACTCCTGACCCCTGAACTATACATTATGTAAGCTGTGGTGTACATTACATACTCCTGACCCCTGCACTATACATTATGTAAGCTGTGTGGTACATTACATACTGTTGACCCCTGCACTATACACTATGTAAGCTGTGCGGTATATTACATACTCCTGACCCCTGCACTATACACTATGTAAGCTGTGCGGTACATTACATACTCCTGACCCCTGCACTATACATTATGTAAGCTGTGCGGTACATTACATACTCCTGACCCCTGCACTATACATTATGTAAGCTGTGTGGTACATTACATACTCCTGACCCCTGCACTATACAATATGTAAGCTGTGCGGTACATTACATACTCCTGACCCCTGCACTATATACACTCTGTAAGCTGTGCGGTACACTACATACTCCTGACCCCTGAACTATATACACTCTGTAAGCTGTGTGGTACACTACATACTCCTTACCCTTGAACTATATACACTCTGTAAGCTGTGCGGTACATTACATACTCCTGACCCCTGCACTATATACACTCTGTAAGCTGTGCGGTACATTACATACTCCTGACCCCTGCACTATACACTATGTAAGCTGTGCGGTACATTACATACTCCTGACCCCAGAACTATATACACTATGTAAGCTGTGCGGTACATTACATACTCCTGACCCTTGCACTATATACACTCTGTAAGCTGTGCGGTACATTACATACTGCTGACCCCTGCACTATATAAACTCTGTAAGCTGTGCGGTACATTACATACTCCTGACCCCAGAACTATATACACTCTGTAAGCTGTGCGGTACATTACATACTCCTGACCCTTAAACTATATACACTCTGTAAGCTGTGCGGTACATTACATACTCCTGACCCTTGCACTATATACACTCTGTAAGCTGTGTGGTACATTACATACTCCTGACCCCTGAACTATATACACTCTGTAAGCTGTGTGGTACATTACATACTCCTGACCCCTGCACTATATACACTCTGTAAGCTGTATGGTACATTACATACTCCTGACCCTTGAACTATATACACTCTGTAAGCTGTGCGGTACATTACATACTCCTGACCCTTGAACTATATACACTCTAAGCTGTGCGGTACATTACATACTCCTGACCCCTGCACTATATACACTCTGTAAGCAGTGCGGTACATTACATACTCCTGACCCTGAACTATATACACTCTGTAAGCTGTGCGGTACATTACATACTGCTGACCCCTGCACTATACACTATGTAAGCTGTGGTGTACATTACATACTCCTGACCCCTGCACTATACACTATGTAAGCTGTGGTGTACATTACATACTCCTGACCCCTGCACTATACACTATGTAAGCTGTGTGGTACATTACATACTCCTGACCCCTGCACTATACACTATGTAAGCTGTGGTGTACATTACATACTCCTGACCCCTGCACTATACACTATGTAAGGTGTGTGGTACATTACATACTCCTGACCCTGCACTATACACTATGTAAGCTGTGTGGTACATTACATACTCCTGACCCCTGCACTATACACTATGTAAGCTGTGGTGTACATTACATACTCCTGACTCCAGAACTATATACACTCTGTAAGCTGTGCGGTACATTACATACTCCTGACCCCTGAACTATATACACTCTGTAAGCTGTGCGGTACATTACATACTCTGACCCCTGAACTATATACACTCTGTAAGCTGTGTTGTAAAATACACACTACTGACCTCTCCACTATTTTGTACATTACATACTCCTGACCCCTGACCTTTGTAAGCTGTGTGTACATTGCATACTCCTGACCCCTGACCTTTGTAAGCTATGTGTACATTGCATACTCCTGACCCCTGACCTTTGTAAGCTATGTGTACATTGCATAATCCTGACCCTGACCTTTGTAAGCTATGTGTACATTGCATACTCCTGACCCCTGACCTTTGTAAGCTGTGTGTACATTGCATACTCCTGACCCCTGACCTTTGTAAGCTGTGTGTACATTGCATACTCCTGACCCCTGACCTTTGTAAACTGTGTGTAACATTGCATAATCCTGACCCTGACCTTTGTAAGCTGTGTGTACATTGCATACTCCTGACCCCTGACCTTTGTAAGCTGTGTGTACATTGCATACTCCTGACCCCTGACCTTTGTAAGCTGTGTGTACATTGCATACTCCTGACCCTGACCTTTGTAAGCTGTTTGTACATTGCATACTCCTGACCCCTGACCTTTGTAAGCTATGTGTACATTGCATACTCCTGACCTTTGCTTGAAGACCTATAAGTGATGTTGGCGCTCTGCACCCAAATGGCAGCTATAGAATGTCTGCTCCTGTGTATGGCAGTCGGGGCCAGAGAGTCCTGTCACTATGCAGTCAGATGTCCATGGCCATCTTTGCAGCGTATCAGTAAAATGGGGGAAGATTTATTAATTGTCTGAACATTCCCTTTATTATTCGGTGGGGGGTCAGCCTGTCAGTGGGGCCAGCATTGCTGCAGAGGGTGAAGGGGTGGGGGGTCAGCCTGTCAGTGCTCAGACCATACGCCGCACACTGCATCACATTGGTCTGCATGGCTGTCGTCCCAGAAGGAAGCCTCTTCTAAAGATGATGGACAAGAAATCCCGCAAACAGTTTGCTGAAGACAAGCAGACTAAGGACATGGATTACTGGAACCGTCTCCTGTGGTCTGATGACACCAACATCAACTGATTGGGTTCAGATGGTGTCAGGCGTGTGTGGCGGCAACCAGGTGAGGAGTACAAAGACAAGTCTTGTCTACAGTCAAGCATGGTGGTGGGGGTGTCATGGTCTGGGGCTGCATGGTGGTGGGGGTGTCATGGTCTGGGGCCGCATGGTGGTGGGGGTGTCACGGTCTGGGGCCGCATGGTGGTGGGGGTGTCACGGTCTGGACCGCATGGTGGTGGGGGTGTCACGGTCTGGGGCCGCATGGTGGTGGGGGTGTCACGGTCTGGGGCCGCATGGTGGTGGGGGTGTCATGGTCTGGGGCCGGCATGGTGGTGGGGGTGTCATGGTCTGGGGCCGCATGGTGGTGGGGGTGTCATGGTCTGGGGCCGCATGGTGGTGGGGGTGTCATGGTCTGGGGCCGCATGGGGGTGGGAGTGTCATGGTCTGGGGGCCGCATGGTGGTGGGGGTGTCATGGTCTGGGGCCGCATGGTGGTGGGGGTGTCACGGTCTGGGGCCGCATGGTGGTGGGGGTGTCACGGTCTGGGACCGCATGGTGGTGGGGGTGTCACGGTCTGGGCCGCATGGTGGTGGGGGTGTCACGGTCTGGGGCCGCATGGTGGTGGGGGTGTCATGGTCTGGGGCCGCATGGTGGTGGGGGTGTCATGGTCTGGGGCCGCATGGTGGTGGGGGTGTCATGGTCTGGGGCCGCATGGTGGTGGGGGTGTCATGGTCTGGGGCTGCATGAGTGCTGCCGGCACTGGGGGGCTACAGTTCATTGAGGGAACCATGAATGCCAACATGTACTGTGACATACTGAAGCAGAGCATGATCCCCTCCCTTCAGAGACTGGGCCGCAGGGCAGTATTCCAACATAACGACCCCAAACACACCTCCAAGACCACCACTGCCTTGCTGAAGAAGCTGAGGATGAAGGTGATGGACTGGCCAAGCATGTCTCCAGACCTAAACCCTATTGAGCATCTGTGGGGCCAAACGGAAGGTAGAGGAGCGCAAGTTCTCTAACATCCACCAGCTCTGTGATGACGTCATGGAGGAGGGGAAGAGGACTCCAGTGGCAACCTGTGAAGCTCTGGTGACCTCCATGCCCAAGAGGGTGAAGGCAGTGCTGGAAAATAATGGCGGACACACAAAATATTGACACTTTGGGCCCAATTTGGACCTTGTCACTTAGGGGTGGAGTCACTTTTGTTGCCAGCGGTTTAGACATTAATGGCGGTGTGTTGAGTTATTTGAGGGGACAGCAAATCTACATGTTATACAAACTGTACACTGACTACGTCACATTGTAGCAAAGTGTCATTTCTTCAGTGTTGTCACATGGAAAGAGAGAATCAAATATTGACACAAATGTGAGGGGGGGGGGACTCACTTCTGGGGGGATACTGTGTATATATATATATATGGGTTGGAGGGTCACCTGCAGTTTAGGGAGCGGTCGGAGGGTCACCTGCGGGTCAGGGAGAGGTCAAAGGGTCACCTGCGGGTCAGGAAAGGGTCGGAGGGTCACCTACGGGTCAGGGAGAGGTAGGAGGGTCACCTGCGGGTCAGGAAAGGGTCGGAGGGTCACCTACGGGTCAGGGAGAGGTCGGAGGGTCACCTGCGGGTCAGGAAAGGGTCGGAGGGTCACCTACAGGTCAGGAAGGGGTCGGAGGGTCACCTGCGGGTCAGGAAAGGGTCGGAGGGTCACCTACGGGTCAGGAAGGGGTCGGAGGGTCCAGTTTATGAGCTCTGTGATGGTGGATTTGTGGGGCTCCTCAGGGGTGTCCCCAGCAGCGGAAATGAGGGTATACAGAGATAAAACCTCCTCCAGGATCTCCCCCTCTGCACTCTACACGATGGGGAGTCCCGCACAGGGATGTACATGGCCGCTGGTACCTCTCCGTCTGTCCGAATAGAGAACACTCCTCCCCCCTCTCCTCCCTCAGGACATCGGGCTCCGGCAATATGGCGAATGGGCGGGCCTTAAAACGAAGCCAAAGACGTTGCCGGGGTGACAGGTCAGGTGGTGCGGAAGAGGTTCTAAGGCTCAAAGGAGTGACGTCACGTTGCCAGGGTGACGGATGGATGAAGATGGCGGCTCGGTCCGGGGGGGCTCTGCTCACTGTGGGGGCCCTGCTCGTCCTGACCTGCCAATCACCGACCAGCACCATCAACTGCCGGCACCGAGCCCCGGGACCCGAGGAGGTGAGGGGGAGGGGCCACACTGACCTCATGTGACCTCCTGCATGTATATACTGCACTGTGATATGTACTGACCTCCTGTATACACCTCTACCGGCTGTATATACAGTGCATACCGAGCACCGATGTGTCATCCCTATCAGCATCATCCCTACCCCATCATCATCATCATCCATTCCCCCATCCCTGTCATCATCATCCCTACCCCATCATCATCATCCATTCCCCCATCCCTGTCATCATCATCCCTACCCCATCATCATCATCCATTCCCCCATCCCTGTCAGCATCATCCCTACCCCATCAGCATCATCCCTACCCCATCCCTGTCATCATCATCCCTACCCCATCATCATCCATTCCCCCATCATCATCATCCATTCCCCCATCCCTGTCATCATCATCCATTCCCCCATCCCTGTCATCATCATCCCTACCCCCATCCCTGTCATCATCATCCCTATCATCATCATCCCTACCCCCATCCCTGTCATCATCATCCATTCCCCCATCCCTGTCATCATCATCATCCCTACCCCCATCCTTATCATCATCCCTACCCCCATCCCTATCATCATCCCTACCCCCATCCCTATCATCATGCCTACCCCCATCCCTGTCATCATCACTATCCCCATTGTCATCATCTTTATCATCATCCCTATCCTCCTCCCCCTCCCCCTGGACACAGATGGGATCTCTGTGGGACTCATTATTATTATTATTATACAGGACTTATGGCGACAACAGTTGGCTCAGCGCTGTACATTACAGAGGGGGACAGAACATGTGACAGAACAATACCAATACAATGCAAAACATGAGGGGATCGAGGGCCCTGCTCCTTGGAGCTTACAATCTAGGAGGGAGGGGATGGTGGCACAGGAGGAGATAGCTGTGGGGGATGGAGTGGTAGGAAGAGTGAAGGAGGTCGGCAAGTTAGCAGGGGGTGGGGTAGGCTTCCCTGAAGAGATGGGTTTTCAAGGTGCGCTTAAAGGAGAGGAGAGTAGATGATAATCTGATGGGTTGGGGCAGGGAGTTCCAGAGGATGGGTGACACCCTGGAGAAGTCCTGGAGGCGGGCATGGGAGGAGGAGACCAGGGAACTAGAGAGAAGGAGGTCTTGTGAGGAGCGGAGTGTGCGTGTTGGGCGGTACTTGGATATTAGGTCAGTGATGTAGTTCGGGGCAGTATGGTGGACAGCTTTGTACGTCAGTGTTAGGATTTTGAATTTGATCCGTTGCGCAATCGGAAGCCAGTGGAGGGATTGGCAGAGGGGGGTGGAGGACACTGAGTGGAGGTCAGTGGAGGGATTGGCAGAGGGGGGTGGCGGAGATGGAGCGGTTGGAAAGGTGAATGAGTCTGGCAGCCGTATTCAGGATGGACTGAAGCGGGGATAGCCTGTGGCGAGGCAGGCCAGTGAGGAGGGAGTTGCAGTAGTCGAGTCGTGATATGATGAGGGAGTGGATGAGCTGTTTAGTGGTTTCTGGGGTTAGGAACGTGCGGATTTTGGCGATGTTGCGGAGGCGGAGTCTGCATGTTGCGGAGGCGGAGTCTGCATGTTGCGGAGGCGGAGTCTGCATGTTGCGGAGGTGGAGGCGGCACGAGTTTGTTAAAGATTGGACTTGGGGCTGGAAGGATAGGTTGGAGTCAAGAATGACACCAAGTACTCTGGCCTGCAGGGCGGGTTTGATGGTGGCGTTGTTGGACATGATGGAGAAGTCAATGGGGGGGGGGTCCGGGCTGGGGGGAAGACAAGAAACTCCGTCTTGGAGAGGTTCAGTTTAAGGAAGTGGAGCGACATCCAGTCTGATATGTCGCTCAGCAGGTGTGTGATTCGGGCGGAGACTGAGGGGGTGAGGTGGGGGGTTGAGAGATAGATTTGTGTGTCGTCGGCATAGAGGTGGTAGTTGAAGCCGTGAGAGTGTATGAGTTGGCCAAGGGAGGAGGTGTAGATGGAGAAGAGAAGGGGCCCGAGGACAGAGCCTTGAGGGACCCCAACAGAGAGGGGGAGTGAGGGGGAGGTGGTAGCATTATAGGTAACCCTGAAAGAGCGTTGTGACAGGTAGGATGAGAGCCAGGAGAGAGCAGAATCTCTGAGGCCGAGGTAGTGTAGATTTTTGAGGAGGAGGGGGTGGTGGACTGTGTGGAAGGCCGCAGAGAGGTCAAGGAGTAGGAGCACTGAATAGTGGCCATTAGCTTTGGCGGTTAGCAGGTCGTTGGAGAGTTTGAGTAAGGCGGTTTCGGTGGACTGTAGGGGATCGAGGAGGTGGTTGTCATTGAGGTGAGAGCTTAGGTGGGTGTAGACGAGGTGCTCGAGGAGTTTGGATGTAAATGGGAGCAGGGAGATGGGTCTGAGGTTGTTCGGGTCATTGGGGTCCAGGGAGGGCTTTTTATCATCATCTCCCATCTCCTCTCTCAGGTCATCTACAGAGTCCAGCAGAAGAGCGATCACATCTGGAAGAGAGACGCCGAGCAGCAACTGCGAGTGCAGATCCACTATGACCCCAGTATAGACCAGTGAGTGTTCCCTCCACTTCTGTCCCTGCACATGGCTCTGTACACAGGAGCTTACACTCTAATGCCCCCTCCCCCACAGTCCCATCTGTCTCTGTACCAGAGGAGCTTACGGTCTAATGTCCCCTCCCCCACAGTCCCATCGGTCTCTGTACCAGAGGAGCTTACGCTCTAATGTCCCCTCCCCCACAGTCCCATCGGTCTCTGTACCAGAGGAGCTTACGCTCTAATGTCCCCTCCACCCACGGTCCCATCGGTCTCTGTACCAGAGGAGCTTACGCTCTAATGTCCCCTCCCCCACAGTCCCATCAGTCTCTGTACAGAGGAGCTTACACTCTAATGTCCCCTCCCCCACAGTCCCATCGGTCTCTGTACCAGAGGAGCTTACGCTCTAATGTTCCCTTCCCCCACAGTCCCATCAGTCTCTGTACCAGAGGAGCTTACGCTCTAATGTACCCTCCCCCACGGTCCCATCGGTCTCTGTACAGAGGAGCTTACACTCTAATGTCCCCTCCCCCACGGTCACATCAGTCTCTGTACCAGAGGAGCCCACACTCTGATATCCCCTCCCCCAGTCACAGGCTTTTGCCTAAGAGGAATATGTTGGGGGAGGGGGAGACAGTAGCATCTGGTGTGAGTGGGTCTGCTGGGAGCAGTAGTGCCCTGAGTGATAGGAAACGTGAATGATAAGAGTGCTTGGAAAGGGGAATGCCTGTGTGTTGGTGGATGGAGTGACTGCTGCTGCCTCTGATGGTAGTTTGCAGAGCGGGGGCTCTGAGGTTCCTGCAACCAATGGGTGGGGTGCAGCGTTAAGGTCCACTACAACTAATGCTGCAAATAAAACCTATGCTGGGGCTCTGGCTGGGAGGAGGGGGTCACATCAGGCTGTCAGCTCTGGGGGGAGGTCTGCCATCTGTGCCCCTATCCTTCAGGAGGAGGAATGTGGTACAGCTCAGGTTGGAAGGTGGGGGCGCTCCCCCTGTCAGGTTGGAAGGTGGGGGCACTCCCCCTGTCAGGTGGGAGGGTGGGGGTGCTCCCCCTGTCAGGTTGGAAGGTGGGGGCACTCCCCCTGTCAGGTGGGAGGGTGGGGGTGCTCCCCCGGTCAAGAAGTTGGTGGTGGACAGGATTTTGGAGATGGGGTTTAAGGTGGATGAGATCTTCGCTTTGATTAGTCCGGTGGGCTCCTATGAATATGATCTGTCCTTTGTGCGCCCCGAGTCTCTGGATATATTCTGGGAGAAGTATGAACACATGTATAAGGGTCTGCCGGAGTGGAGGGAACTCGTCCTGAAACTTGTCTCACGCCAACCTCTTGTTAAGACGGTCACCATCCTAGTAAGGAATGAGTCCATTCCTTCGGCTGACTTGGCTGTCAGGCTGAGGAGATTTGGGGAGCTACTTACACCACTGAAGAAGATTGTGGATGAGAGAGGGATATGGACTGGTGGGTGGTCGGTGAAGATGAGAGAGAGATATGGACTGGTGGGTGGTCGGTGCAGATGAGAGGGGGATATGGATTGGTGGGTGGTCTGTGCGGATGAGAGAGGGATATGGACTGGTCGGTGGTCTGTGCGGATGAGAGAGGGATATGGACTGGTCGGTGGTCTGTGCGGATGAGAGGGGGATATGGACTGGTGGGTGGTCGGTGCGGATGAGAGGGGGATATGGACTAGTGAGTGGTCGGTATGGATGAGGCTGTATGAGGATGGGATTGTTGTGTTCTACCCTAGACAGCCCAAGCTCTGCGATAAGTGCGGTTCTCGGGGGCACCTGGCCGCCTCATCTCCAGAGATGAAGTGCTCTCTGTGCCAGGATCTGGGGCATCTGGTTCTTGGGGTCACTTGGCCTCCTCATGTCCAGAGATGAAGTGCTCTCTGTGCCAGGATCTGGGGCATCTGGTTCTCGGGGTCACTTGGCCTCCTCATGTCCAGAGATGAAGTGCTCTCTGTGCCAGGATCTGGGGCATCTGGTTCTCGGGGTCACTTGGCCTCCTCATGTCCAGAGATGAAGTGCTCTCTATATCAGGATCTGGAACATCTGGCTAAGGATTGTAACATCATCAGGTGCAATCTTTGTGATAAGGTTGGCCATTCGTACAACCGGTGCCCTGAGGCCATGCATAACCATAACCCTAACCTGTCGGCGGATTATTGAGGTAGAAATGGGGAGATGCATGGTCTTAGACGTCTCCATGGGGGGGGGGGGGGGGCAGGACCTGCGCCTGATTAACATCTATGGGCCCCAGACGAAATGGGACAGGAAATGCCTCTTCATGAAGATCAAGCCTTTCCTTTTTACAGCCCAGCAAGTTGTCTTCGGTGGTGACTTTAACACCATCACTAGGACTAAGGACAGGAGAGGGACCGGAGTCAGGCTGGACTGTGACGGGTAGAGAGGCAGGTCTGGTTGATGTGCACATTCATTGCTGCCCAGACGACACGGGATTCACTTTTCAGCGAGGTTCTAGTCAGAGTAGAATAGATAGGTTTTTTTTAAAGGGGAACACCGCCTTCTCGGCACCAGTGTGTCAGGCGGTAGAGTTTTCCGATCACTGTATTCTGTCTGTGACTCTGAGTGGCCCCGATACACCACCTAAGGGGAGGGGTACCTGGAAGCTGAATTCGGCACTCCTGGACGATGAGAAGGTGAGTCAATCCTTTGAGGATTTTTTTCAGGCACAGGTATCAATCATGGACATTTGCAGCAGTAAGTCCGAGTGGTGGGAGCTTACAAAACGAAGGATCGTTGGGTTTTTCAAGGCCATAGGAAGGAATAAACAGCTTGATAAGTATGTCACCTACCAGCGTCTGCGGAGGAAGCTCGATCGGCTTGTCTCGAATAATGGAGATCCAGAAGCGATCTCTGAGGTTAAACTCTTGCTCAGGCAGTGTCAATATGACAGGCATGCCTCTTTGGTTCTGGAGAGGGATTATGGGAAATATCACTCGCCCGACCCTTACCAGAACTGCAAACAAGGTAGAGCAGTGAAGTCAGTTGTAGGCCTGGTTGACAGTACGGGTTCCCTGACAAAGTCCAAGTCGGGGATCCAGGAAACCTCCAGGTCATATTATGCTGACCTCCTGGGTAGGAGGGACCTCAATCGGGCGAGCATGTTGGGTTTTCTGGACTCTACTCCAGGACTGGGAAATGGCAGTTCTCCTGTGAGTCCTGGGTAGGAGGGACCTCGATCGGGCGAGCATGTTGGGTTTTCTGGACTCTGCTCCAGGACTGGGAAATGGCAGTTCTCCTGTGAGTCCTGGGTAGGAGGGACCTCGATCAGGGGAGCATGTTGGGTTTTCTGGACTCTACTCCAGGACTGGGAAATGGCAGTTCTCTTGTGAGTTTGACAGAGGACATCACGGCAGATGAGGTGGTGAAAGCTATTGATCAGCTTGCCATGAAGAAGTCGCCTGGGCCAGACGGATTGACAGCCGAGTTTTATAAGCACTTCAAGGTGACTCTGGCCTCATATTTGGTGGAGGTGTTTAATGGCTGTCTGAGAGAGGGTTCGCTCTCTCCCTCCATGCGACAATCTGCAGTGATTCTTCTGTCAAAGGGTAAGGATTCTTCCAGAATTGAGAATTGGCGGCCCATTAGCCTTCTCAATGTTGATAGGAAGATACTGGCAAAGATCATTTTCTGGCGTTTATCCTCTTTTGCAGGCAATTTACTTTCTCACCATCAGCACTGTTCGGTTCAGGGAAGAAGCACTTTTTCAGCGGTGTTAGCTGTCCGGGAGGCCCTGGAGCGGTGCAGGGCTGCAGGCTGGGAAAAAGTTCCTGCTGGCATTGGATCAGGCCAAAGCTTTTGATTGAGTCAATCATGAGTACCTATGGCTGCTTCTTGGCAAGTATGGCCTGGAGGGGGGCTTTATTGATTGGCTAAAGACCTTATACAGAGGGGCTGAAAGCTTCATGCTTGTGAATGGTTGGATTGGACGACCCTTTGAGGTTGGCTCAGGTGTGCGTCAGGGATGTCCTTTGAGTCCTCTGCTATACGCGTTTGTAATCGATCCCTTCATTCGGAGGTTAGAGAGCGGACCGTTGTGTGGAGTTCCTTTGGGCATTCCTGGAGAGCCCCCTCTGAGGGTCGTGGCCTATGCTGATGACGTGTCTGTTTACATCTCCGGGACTCAAGAGGTGGAGGAGATGGTCTCGGTGATGGAACAGTATGCTGAGGCGGGAGGCGGAGGAGGTGGTCTGGGTGATGGAACGGTATGCTGAGGCAGGAGGTGGAGGACGTGGTCTCGGTGATGGAACGGTATGCTGAGGCAGGAGGCGGAGGACGTGGTCTCGGTGATGGAACGGTATGCTGAGGCAGGAGGCGGAGGAGGTGGTCTCGGTGATGGAACGGTATGCTGAGGCAGGAGGCGGAGGAGGTGGTCTCGGTGATGGAACGGTATGCTGAGGCAGGAGGCGGAGGAGGTGGTCTCGGTGATGGAACGGTATGCTGAGGCAAGAGGCGGAGGAGGTGGTCTCGGTGATGGAACAGTATGCTGAGGCAGGAGGCGGAGGAGGTGGTCTGGGTGATGGAACAGTATGCTGAGGCAGGAGGCGGAGGAGGTGGTCTGGGTGATGGAACAGTATGCTGAGGCAGGAGGCGGAGGAGGTGGTCTGGGTGATGGAACAGTATGCTGAGGCAGGAGGCGGAGGAGGTGGTCTGGGTGATGGAACGGTATGCTGAGGCAGGAGGCGGAGGAGGTGGTCTGGGTGATGGAACGGTATGCTGAGGCAGGAGGCGGAGGAGGGGGTCTCGGTGATGGAACAGTATGCTGAGGCAGGAGGCGGAGGAGGTGGTCTCGGTGATGGAACAGTATGCTGAGGCAGGAGGCGGAGGAGGTGGTCTGGGTGATGGAACAGTATGCTGAGGCAGGAGGCGGAGGAGGTGGTCTGGGTGATGGAACAGTATGCTGAGGCAGGAGGTGGTCTCAGTGATGGAACAGTATGCTGAGGCAGAGGAGGTGGTCTCGGTGATGGAACAGTATGCTGAGGCAGGAGGCGGAGGAGGGGGTCTCGGTGATGGAACAGTACGCTGAGGCAGGAGGCGGAGGAGGTGGTCTCGGTGATGGAACAGTATGCTGAGGCAGGAGACCGAGGAGGTGGTCTCGGTGATGGAACAGTATGCTGAGGCAGGAGGCGGAGGAGGTGGTCTCGGTGATGGAACAGTACGCTGAGGTAGGAGGTGGAGGAGCTGGTCTCGGTGATGGAACAGTATGCTGAGGCAGGAGGCGGAGGAGGTGGTCTCGGTGATGGAACAGTATGCTGAGGCAGGAGGCGGAGGAGGTGGTCTCGGTGATGGAACAGTACGCTGAGGCAGAAGGCGGAGGAGGTGGTCTCGGTGATGGAACAGTATGCTGAGGCATCTGGCTCAAAGATCAATCAGGATAAGAGTGAGGTTTTCTGGATGGGAGAGGAAGGCGAAGGCTTTACCCTTCCGGACGCCTTCCCAGAGCCCCAGCAGGAAATTAAAGTTTTAGGCATCAAATTTGGTCCCGGTGACTACGGCCTTGCACATTGGGTAAGCAGGCTACAAGATGCCGATGCCAAGGTGGCCATCTGGAAGGATTGGAAACTCTCTTACAGGGAAAGGATTGACCTGATTAAAACTTACCTGATCCCGGTATTTCTGTATGTCAGCTTTGTCTGTGTTCCAGTGTCTCTCTATGCGAGGATCTACAGTTGTTTCTTCCAGCTCTTATGGGGGCAAAAACTGAACCTCATTAAGAGGTCTGTAACCTACCTTCCCAGGCGGATGGGTGGCCTAGGTATGGTCAACCCGGTGGTTTTCTTTTCTCTGATGTTTTTGAAACATAATTTTGGTAGCATGCTGGCAGAGGAACCGCCTGGGTGGGTTGGTATTTTTCAGTCCTGGTTTAGGCCTTTTCTATGGAGCTGGGAGAATGGTGGGCCAGTGAAAAGCCTGAGGGTCCAACATGGTAAGCTCCCGGCTTATGTTGCCCCATGTCTGAAAATGCTTTGGCAATGGCGAGTGACGGCGGAGGAAATTAAGTCTCTTCCTAGGAAGGCCCTTGAGAGGAGGGTTGTTGAATCTGCCTTTAGCAAGCCATTGGCCTTGAGGGATTGCCCAGACCCGGTTATGAGGGAGGGTCTGCGTTTGATGAATCTGGAGAGAATCCCTTTAAAGTTTTGGGATTTGGCCTGGCTCTCGTTCCATGGCAGACTCTATGTGAAGGGCAACCTGAAGCATCGCTCTGCGGAGAACCGTGGTTGTCCAAGAGTGGAGTGCGGTGGGGTGGAGGAGACGATGGATCATTTCTTGCTTCAGTGCCCCTTCAATATAGATGTCTACAAGCGGGTGGGTGGGGCTCTGGGGATCCCTTTCCTTTCCCGCTTGAGTTATGCGGAGTGGTCTTACGGAGCCTTTCAGACTCACCGGGACTTTGATTTTGAGACACTTTTTCTAGTTAGCTTAGTAGTCCGTTACTACACGTGGAATGCACGGTGTCAGGTCCTTCCTGTTGAGGTGGTGGTGAACAACATTCTGGGTGAGGTTGGGAAGATTTGGGGTCTTGAGAAGGACAGGTGGCGGCCAGGAGCCTGGACAAAGGCGTGGAGGAATGTCAGGTCCCCGTAGCTGCTATCTGTCAGTCTCTGGGGGCGTGGCTTACAGTGTAATGTCCCCTCCCCCACAGTCCCATCAGTCTCTGTACCAGAGGAGCTTACGCTCTAATGTCCCTTCCCCCACAGTCCCATCAGTCTCTATTCCAGAGGAGCTTACACCCTAATGTCCCCTCCCCCGCAGCCACACACTATGAGGGAGTCAGTGGGGGTCTGTGGTCTCTGTACAGGTAGATGGCGGTAGGTGACCGCACTCCTCTCTCAGGTATATGGACAGTATATATATATGTCAGGTGTGATGTCATGTCCTCTGATGGTTGTCCTCTTTGTATTTGCAGTCTGGTGGTGGTGAAGAGGAGACTTGTGAAGGTGAGATGTGATGTATCGGCAGATGAAGAATACACCTATTACACAATGTGGGGGGGGCAGAGGCAGTGGAATCGGGATGTGACCCCCCCATACACCACAGATCTGTCCTCATTATAGAGGAATCAGAAGTTCGTCACATTCACTCCTTCCCATGTAGATGCCGAGCGGAGCAAACTAGAACCCTGCCTGGGGGTGCAATGCCAGCACTCTATAAATATATAATCCTCCTGCGCTCAATGGAGTCCCTAAAATATCCAAGCCGCCAGCACTCAAACTGGTACCAAACAGCAAAAGATCAGTAATATATAATAAGTGCAGAGCTACACATATACCAACATAATGTAAAGAACATAAAAATATAATAATAATTCCAATAGTCACAAAATAAATGTCTATTAGTGCAATAAGGTGACCAAATCATGTGATCAGATTACAGAATAGATCTCCGTATACTGGATGTGGCCCCTGTCCCACCCACTGATGTGAAGAGTGAGTATTCGATAAGTATCATAAGTGAATAAAGTTCATGACGCTCTATGGTGGAGCTCAGCTCCAAGCGGTACAATGCAAGTGATGGGGAGCGACTCTCCTCCTGCGGCTAAATTGCCCCCCACCTCCCCTTTGCGGCCCAATGGGCCTGTATGCCTTTAAGATCGCTCAGGATCTTGATCCAACATTGGCAGATATCACCAGCAAGTCTCCCATGGACCTCTCACCCGGTAGGTAAGTATTCAGGATACACCGGCTCCTGATCTCGGCAGGATATACCTCTCATCCGGTAGGTAAGTATTCAGGATACACCGGCTCCTGGTCTCAGCAGGATATACCTCTCATCCGGTAGGTAAGTATTCAGGATACACCGGCTCCTGATCTCAGCAGGATATACCTCTCATCCGGTAGGTAAGTATTCAGGATACACCGGCTCCTGATCTCAGCAGGATATACCTCTCATCCGGTAGGTAAGTATTCAGGATACACCGGCTCCTGGTCTCGGCAGGATATACCTCTCATCCGGTAGGTAAGTATTCAGGATACGCCGGCTCCTGGTCTCGGCAGGATATACCTCTCATCCGGTAGGTAAGTATTCAGGATACACCGGCTCCTGGTCTCGGCAGGACATACCTCTCATCCGGTAGGTAAGTATTCAGGATACACCGGCTCCTGGTCTCGGCAGGATATACCTCTCATCCGGTAGGTAAGTATTCAGGATACACCGGCTCCTGATCTCGGCAGGATATACCTCTCATCCGGGTGACATAAACACAGGAAGAATCTCTCATAGTGTAATATGCCACAAAATAGCTGCTTTTATTAAATAAATCAGATGTCAACTCACATGCCGCAGTCACAATCCACAGTTCCATAGGGATGTACGGGTGTACTGTATGGGTTTTCTGGTTACACTCGGGGTGTTGTAAGATGGCGGCTGTACCGGAAGTACGTCACGGCAAACCGGATGCTGCGTCACCGCGTATCTATGCGTTGCGTCACCGTCACGTGACTTTGTCAGGATTTATATTGTGACTATTGGTATTATTATTATATTTTTTATATGTTCTTTACATTATGTTGGTGTATGTGTAGCGCTGAACTTATTATATATTACTAATGCCAGGACTCTGCTGGCTGTCTATCCACCCTTCCCATACCCCCTGTACCCCTATACCCCCTGTACCTCTATACCCCCTGTACCTCGCTATACCCCCCGTACCTCCATACCCCCGTACCTCTATATACCCGCCGTACCCCTATACCCCCCATAACTCCATACCCCCCCATACCTCTATACCCCTCGTACCTCTATACCCCCCGTACCTCCATACCTCCCGTACCTCTATACCCCCCTGTACCTCTATACCCCCCCCGTACCTCTATACCCCCTGTACCTCTATATACCCGCTATACCCCCCATACCTCTATATACCCGCCATAGCTCCATACCCCCCCATACCTCTATACCCCTCATACCTCTATACCCCCCCATACCTCCCGTACCTCTATACCTCCATATCTCCCGTACCTCCATACCCCCCGTACCTCTATACCTCCTGGACCTACATAGCCCCCATACCTCTATACCATTCGTACCTCCATACCCCCTGTACTTTATACCCCCCATACCTCCATACCCCCCCATACCTCCCGTACCTCTATACCCCCCCATACCTCCATATCTCCCGTACCTCCATACCCCCCGTACCTCTATACCTCCTGGACCTCCATAGCCCCCGTACCTCTATACCTTTCGTACCTCCATACCCCCTGTACTTTATACCCCCCATACCTCTATACCCCCTCATACCTCTATACCCCCCGATGGGAGGTCATCAAACACTCTTCATATGAAGCCGGGGGGAATTTGGGGTCCAGTCCTGTGATGGGCATTAGGTGCTCCCTGTATATGAAGCTGTTTGGGATTCGGGGTTCCGGCTCTGAGATGAGGACGGATCTCTCATGTCACCTTCTCTGTCCACAGAGCAAGCTCTTCCCACAAGCCATTTCCTACCTACAGAAGACATTCCAAGTGCGGAGACCCAGCAGCTCCATCCTGCTGAGCAGGTAAGTCCATCCCAGTCCTACCCTCCGGAATATTAGTGACGGTGATTGTACTCCATAGACTGGGAGTCTGCCGCTCGCCACACACTGTACAATCTCCTATAGATATACCAACAGAAGGCAGTGAGACATCTGCCAGTCCTCCTACCTGCCGCCATTTCTATGTGATTTCACCAGTATGGAGTAGCAGCACACTGCTGGGTAACGTGTCCTCCATTCTTCATCACACCCGTCACCCCCCCGGGGGAACATTGATTGTGTCAATCGTGGAATCAAAGCCAAATATAATAATGAATGCCAGTATGCACACACCAGCATCCTCTGTACAGCTGCACTCAGACTGGGAGAGGGGTGGCCAATCGAGCTCTTCTGCAATGCACATATGAGGAAGGAACTTGCTGATAGGTGGAGAGGTCAGAGGAATACCCTTATCAGTGTGGTGCTGCTTCATTACTGTCCAATCAGCAGGCAGCGGGTGTGTTCTTGACTGTAGTGTGTTAGTGCCGTACTGGAGGTCAAGGGCCCGACCGTGCTGTGTGGGTATGAAGTGCAAGCCTCTCTGGGGTTCACATACCGGAATGAGCGGCCATTCTGACAATACCCGTGCTTGCCGTTAAACCCTCGTTCCCCTAGACCAGGGTCGGCAACCTGCGCCTCTCTAGCTGTTGTGGAACTACATTTCCCATGAGGCATTGCAAAGATTACAAAACTGACAGTTACAGCTATGACTTGCAGAGGCATGATGGAACTTGTAGTCCTGCGGCTCTCAGGTTGCCTACCCCTGCCTTAGACCATCAGTATGAGGGCCGACCTCACCAGCCAGCGGGAATAGGCAGGAGGCAGTAAGCAAGTGTCGACGCTATCACGGAGCTGAGGCCTTCTTCCAGAATGTCCGGAGATTGAGACAAGACAGGAAGGTTTGGGAGCCGACGGATCGGCTGCCATTTGGGAGCCGACGGATCGGCTGGCGTTTGGGAGCCGACGGATCGGCAGGCGTTTGGGAGCCGACGGATCGGCTGGCGTTTGGGAGCCGACGGATCGGCAGGCGTTTGGGAGCCGACGGATCGTCTGCCGTTTGGGAGCCGACGGATCGTCTGCCGTTTGGGAGCCGACGGATCGTCTGCCGTTTGGGAGCCGACGGATCGTCTGCCGTTTGGGAGCCGACGGATCGTCTGCCGTTTGGGAGCCGACGGATCACCTGCCGTTTGGGAGCCGACGGATCGGCCGGCGTTTGGGAGCCGACGGATCGTCTGCCGTTTGGGAGCCGACGGATCGTCTGCCGTTTGGGAGCCGACGGATCGTCTGCCGTTTGGGAGCCGACGGATCGTCTGCCGTTTGGGAGCCGACGGATCACCTGCCGTTTGGGAGCCGACGGATCGTCTGCCGTTTGGGAGCCGACGGATCGTCTGCCGTTTGGGAGCCGACGGATCACCTGCCGTTTGGGAGCCGACGGATCGGCCGGCGTTTGGGAGCCGACGGATCGGCCGGCGTTTGGGAGCCGACGGATCGGCCGGCGTTTGGGAGCCGACGGATCGTCTGGCATTTGGGAGCCGACGGATCGGCTGCCGTTTTTGGAGCCGACGGATCGGCTGCCATTTGGGAGTCGACGGATCGGCTGCCGTGTTTGGGAGCCGACGGATGGGCTGCCGTTTGGGAGCCAATAGATCCACCACATCCACTGCCGTTTGGGAGCCGGCGGATCCGCTGCCGTTTGGGAGCCGGCAGATCCACCACATCCGCTGCCGTTTTGGGAGCCGACACATTCGCTGCCGTTTTGTGAGCCGACACATCCGCTGCCATTTTGGGAGCCGACACATCTGCTGACGTTTTGGGAGCCGACACATCCGCTGCCGTTTTGTGAGCCGACACATCCGCTGCCATTTTGGGAGCCGACACATCTGCTGACGTTTTGGGAGCCGACACATTCGCTGCCGTTTAATTCCTCTGACAGCCTCAGTTTGCAATTTTAAGTAGAACTCCAGCCTGTTCCTAACTAACCTGCTCCCGCCCCTCTAAACGCTCTTCTATGTAACCTATACAGGAAAGGCGCCTATACTTACCTGTTCCGAGGGCGCTCTGGTCCCGTCACATGATCCGGCTTCAGGAAAGAGGAGAGATCACCGACGACGGCTGCAGAGCCCACGCGGTGACATCACCCATAGGCTGACTATGGGGCGTCCATGGTCAGGTGTCCCTCCTCTGCACTGAAACATGTGACCGGACCTCCCTCAGAATAGGTAAGTACACACATCTCCCTTTCACAGGGTAGATAGATTAGGGTTCAGAAAGGGGGCGGGATCAGGTTCTGAGTGGGAGTACCTCCCTTTTCTGCTTTGTAGCCTATGATCAGGATTACCTGCCGCTTCCGTCTTCTCTGCTGATGTTTGTTTTCTCTCCCGGCTGACTGCAGGCAATGTGCAAACAATCAATACTTGAAGAAGAAGTCGGATCCTCACCGATACTGTCATGGCGCCTGCGCTCAGCACACAAGGTGCGGCCCGGTCATCGTCCCAGAGGACCACCTTCAGGTGAATGTCTCTTCTCTGCCCGGTCTGTTCCATTATCTGGATGTCTGGTCAGGTCAGTCTTTATATTATAGTCGCTTCCAGACTTTCCGGAGTTGTGGCCCCAACACCGCATTCTGGGAAGAGGTCACATGCTCCTCCATACCCCGCAGTACCGGGGGCTACAAGGATTGGAGCAGAGGGAGCAAGGGGGGGCGGGTCCCCATTTTGACACTTCATCTTCTCTCCATAATAGTTCATCTCCAGTGAGATCTCCTTCCCATCATGCAGCTGGAGGGCGGTGTGCAGCTTTGGTGTCACTCACTGCGATCTCTCTGCTGTCTTCCCTCTAGCAATGTATGCTGTGCAATAACACAGAGCAGTATTGTGGCCCCTCCGGGCCCCCGGACAGTGGAGGCATCAGAAACACCGACTTTGTCCTTTATGTCAGTGCCATCACCACAGAGAGGTGCAGCCAGGAAAATATTGTCGCTTACGCAGCGTATTGCCAACTGGAAGCCGAAATGGACAGGTAGGAGAACCGCAGGACCGTCCATACAGAGGACACTGAGGTCAGTCTATGGACCATCCATACAGATCACACTGAGGTCAGTCCATGGACCGTCCATACAGACGACACTGAGGTCAGTCTATGGACCGTCCATACAGATCACACTGAGGTCAGTCCATGGACCGTCCATACAGACGACACTGAGGTCAGTCCATGGACTGTCCATACAGACGACACTGAGGTCAGTCCATGGACTGTCCATACAGACGACACTGAGGTCAGTCCATGGACTGTCCATACAGACGACACTGAGGTCAGTCCATGGACTGTCCATACAGACGACACTGAGGTCAGTCCATGGACTGTCCATACAGACGACACTGAGGTCAGTCCATGGACTGTCCATACAGACGACACTGAGGTCAGTCCATGGACTGTCCATACAGACGACACTGAGGTCAGTCCATGGACTGTCCATACAGACGACACTGAGGTCAGTCCATGGACTGTCCATACAGACGACACTGAGGTCAGTCCATGGACTGTCCATACAGACGACACTGAGGTCAGTCCATGGACTGTCCATACAGACGACACTGAGGTCAGTCCATGGACTGTCCATACAGACGACACTGAGGTCAGTCCGTGGACTGTCCATACAGACGACACTGAGGTCAGTCCGTGGACTGTCCGTACAGACGACACTGAGGTCAGTCCGTGGACTGTCCGTACAGACGACACTGAGGTCAGTCCGTGGACTGTCCGTACAGACGACACTGAGGTCAGTCCGTGGACCGTCCGTACAGACGACACTGAGGTCAGTCCGTGGACCGTCCGTACAGACGACACCGAGGTCAGTCCGTGGACCGTCCGTACAGACGACACCGAGGTCAGTCCATGGACCGTCCATACAGAGGACACTGAGGTCAGTCCATGGACCGTCCATACAGAGGACACTGAGGTCAGTCCATGGACCGTCCATACAGAGGACACTGAGGTCAGTCCATGGACCGTCCATACAGACGACACTGAGGTCAGTCCATGGACCGTCCATACAGACGACACTGAGGTCAGTCCATGGACCGTCCATACAGACGACACTGAGGTCAGTCCATGGACCGTCCATACAGACGACACTGAGGTCAGTCCATGGAACGGCAGTATAGGTGACATTGCAATAGTCCTAATCTCCTTCACCAAAACTTTGTCTTCCACTGAGCCATTCATGTCCATGTCCCCTCCCCCGCCCTGCACACCCCAGAGGGATCCTCTACCAATGTCTCCACTAATCATGTGTTGGTGTCACTCAGCATCTCTGTGTATTTCCTGTCAGACCGATCGCGGGATATGCCAACCTGTGTCCCAGCATGATGTCCACCCAGCCGCAGGAGTTCGCTGGCATGTTGTCTACAGTCAAGCATGAAATCATTCACGCCTTGGTAAGTCATGGCCACCCCCCCCCCCTCGTCCATCACCCCTTCCCCCATCCATCACCCCCTTCCCCCATCCATCCCCAACCCCCCCCCCCCCCAGTCCATCTCCCCTTCCTCTGTCCATCACCCCCCCCTCCCCGTCCATCACCCCCTTCCCTCGTCCATAACACCCCTTCCCCTGTTCATCATCCCTTTCCCCGTTCATCACCCCCTCCCCCGTCCATCACATCTCTTCCCCTGTCCACCACCACCCCTGTCCAATTCCTCTTATCACTCACACCTCTGTCCATCCATCACCCCCCCCCCCCCATTCTATCCATCCCCCCCTTCCCCTGTCCATCGCCTCCCTGTCCATCACCCCCCCTCCATTCTATCCATCACCTCCCCCTGTCCATGACACCCCCCTTTCCTGTTTAGTCAGCCCGGTCCTCCCGGTAAATAATACTGTAATGAACAAATGATGACTGATCTGCATGTTCATGAGGGAAAGAAGGATTTGATCCCCTTCACAAAACATGACTTAGTACTTGGTGGCCAATCCCTTGTTGGCCATCACAGAGGTCAGACGTTTCCTGGAGTTGGCCCCCAGGTTCGCACACATCTCAGGAGGGATTTTAGCCAACTCCTCTTGGCAGATCCTCTCCAAGTCATTAAGGTTTGGTGGCTGACGTTTGGCAACTCGAACTTTCAGCTCCCTCCACAGATCTTCAATCGGATGAAGGTCTGGAGACTGGCTAGGCCACTCCAGGACCTTAATGTGCTTCTTCTTGAGCCGCTCCTTTGTTGCCTTGGCCGTGTGTTTTGGGTCATTGTCATGCTGGAACACCCATCCACCACCCATTTTCAATGCCCTAGCTGAGGGAAGAAGGTTCTCACCCAAGATTTGAGGGTACATTGCCCCGTCCATCGTCCCTTTGATGCGGTGCAGTTGTCCTGTCCCCTTAGCAGAAAAACACCCCCAAAGCAGAATGTTTCCACCACCATGTTTCACAGTTGGGATGGTGTTCTTGGGGTCATAGGCAGCATTCCTCTTCCTCCAAACACGGTGAGTTGAGTTGATGCCAAAGAGCTGGATTTTGATCTCCTCTGACCACAACACTTCCCACCAGTCTTCCTCGGCATCATTCAGATGTTCAGTGGCAGACTTCAGACGGGCCTGGACATGGGCTTTCTTGAGACGAGGGACCTTGCGGGGGCACTGCAGGATTTCAGTCCTTGTCGGCGTAGTGTGTTACCAATTGTTTTCTTGGTGACTGTGGTCCCAGCTGCCTGGAGATCATTGACAAGATCCTCACGTGTAGTACTGGGATGATTCCTCACTGTTCTCATGATCATTGACACTCCACGAGGTGAGATCTTGCATGGTGCACCAGACCTAGGGAGACTGACACTTGTTTTGTGTTTCTTCCATTTGTGAATGATTGCACCAACTGTTGTCACCTTCTCACCAAGCTGCTTGGCCATAGTTTGGTAGCCCAGTCCAGCCTTGTGTAGGTCTACCATCTTGTCCCTGACATCCTTGGACAGCTCTTTGGTCTTTGCCATGGTGGAGAGTTTGGAATCTGATGGTTTGATGGCTCCTGTGGACAGGTGTCTTATACAGGTAACACAATGAGATTAGCAGCACTCCCTTTAAGAGACTGCTTCTAATCTCAGCTTGTTACCTGTATGAGAGACACCTGGGAGCCAGAAATCCTGCTGAATGATAGGGGATCAAATCCTTCTTTCCCTCATGAACATGCAGATCCGTCATCATTTGTTAGACGCATTTCTGCTGAATTTGTTGTTGTATTCTGTCTCTCAGTGTTACACCGAACATTCCATTGTTAGACCGATCATTTCTGTGTGAGGGGCGAACATTCCATTGTTAGACCGATCATTTCTGTGTGAGGGGCGAACATTCCATTGTTAGAGCGATCATTTCTGTGTGAGGGGAGAACATTCCATTGTTAGACCGATCATTTCTGTGTGAGGGGCGAACATTCCATTGTTAGACCGATCATTTCTGTGTGAGGGGCGAACATTCCATTGTTAGACCGATCATTTCTGTGTGAGGGGCGAACATTCAGCATCAGCAGGGGAGCAAATACACATTTCCTTCACTGTATACTGTAATCAGCCCGGTCTCCCAGTATAGGTATATAGACTTCCTCCTTCGTATTTGTGTTGGACTTTATGGTTTCCTCTCTCAGGGATTTTCGGCCGGTCTCTTTGCGTTGTATCGGGATGATAATGGCGATCCTCTGACTCCAAGGTACATAAATGGGCTCCCGCTCTTCAATGACAGGTGAGATCCACAGAGGTGAGTGGCCATGATATGTGTGTAGACGGGGGACTGGGGCTCCATCTCTGTATTGTGTCTCTGCAGCCTGGGGGTCTATCAGTGGAGCGATCGTGTTGTTCGTGCCGTCACCAGGAACTGGGATGTCAGCGGATTCAAGATGGTCCAACACAGAGTATACCTGCTGGTCACCCCCAGAGTCACTGTGAGTCTCTGCTGTGTGTATATATATATCCAGTATCTCTCAGAAGTGAGTCCACCCCTAAGTGACAAGGTCCAAATTGGGCCCAAAGTGTCAATATTTTGTGTGGCCGCCATTATTTTCCAGCACTGCCTTCACCCTCTTGGGCATGGAGGTCACCAGAGCTTCACAGGTTGCCACTGGAGTCCTCTTCCACTCCTCCATGACGTCATCACGGAGCTGGTGGATGTTGGAGGTCTTGCGCTCCTCTACCTTCCATTTGGCCCCACAGATGCTCAATAGGGTTTAGGTCTGGAGACACGCTTGGCCAGTCCATCACCTTTATCCTCAGCTTCTTTAGCAAGGCAGTGGTGGTCTTGGAGGTGTGTTTGGGGTCGTTATGTTGGAATACTGCCCTGCGGCCCAGTCTCCGGGGGGAGGGGATCATGCTCTGCTTCAGTATGTCACAGTACATGTTGGCATTCATGGTTTCCTCAATGAACTGTAGCCCCCCAGTGCCGGCAGCACTCATGCAGCCCCAGACCATGACACCCCCACCACCATGTGGCCCCAGACCATGACACCCCCACCACCATGCAGCCCCAGACCATGACATTCCCACCACCATGGGGCCCCAGACCATGACACTTCCACCACCATGCAGCCCCAGACCATGACACCCCCACCACCATGCTTGACTGTAGGCAAGACACACTTGTCTTTGTACTCCTCACCTGGTTGCCGCCACACACGCCTGACACCATCTGAACCCAATCAGTTGATGTTGGTGTCATCAGACCACAGGAGACGGTTCCAGTAATCCATGTCCTCAGTCTGCTTGTCTTCAGCAAACTGTTTGCGGCTTTCTTGGTCATCATCTTTAGAAGAGGCTTCCTTCTGGGACGACAGCCATGCAGACCAATGTGACGCAGTGTGCGGCGTATGGTCTGAGCACTGACAGGCTGACCCCCCCACCCCTTCACCCTCTGCAGCAATGCTGGCCCCTCTGACAGGCTGACCCCCCACCCCTTCACCCTCTGCAGCAATGCTGGCAGCACTCATACGTCTATTTCCCAAAGACAACCTCTGGATATGACGCTGAGCACATGCACTCAACTTCTTTGGTGGACCATGGCGAGGCCTGTTGTGAGTGGAACCTGTCCTGTTACACCGCTGTATGGTCTTGGCCACTGTGCTGCAGCTCAGTTTCAGGGTCTCTGCAATCTTCTTATAGCCTCGGCCATCTTTATGTAGAGCAACAATTCTTTTTTTCAGATCCTGAGAGAGTTCTTTGCCATGAGGTGCCATGTTGAACTTCCAGTGACCAGTATGAGAGAGTGAGAGCGATAACACCGAATGTAACCCCCCCGCTCCCCATTCACACCTGAGACCTTGTAACACCAACGAGTCACATGACCCCGGGGAGGGAAAATGGCTGATTGGGCCCAATTTGGACCTTGTCACTTAGGGGTGGAGTCACTTTTGTTGCCAGCGGTTTAGACATTAATGGCGGTGTGTTGAGTTATTTTGGGGGGACAGCAAATTTCCATGTTATACAAACTGTACACTGACTACGTCACATTGTAGCAAAGTGTCATTTCTTCAGTGTTGTCACATGAATAGAGAGAATCAAATATTTACAAAAATGTGAGGGGGGGACTCACTTCTGGGAGATACTGTGTGTGTGTGTGTGTATATATATATATATATATACACATTGTATACAGTCCGGTGGAGAGGTGGGCTCCCTTCTGGGAGACACTGTGTTTGTGCGCAGTGTATTCCTCCTCGTGTGGAGTCACTCTGCACATTCTCAGTTTGGTGTGTATTTGCTATAGAGGTTTTTTTTTTTTTTTTTTTTTTTGGTTTTTATTTCTCTTGGTGGGGGGGGGGGGGAGGTTGCATGTGATCAGCACAGGGCCAATCAGCACTTTTCAGACACAGGTCAGGGATTCTGCATCCTCCTACAGCAGAATGAAAACTCCTCCTACAATCTGCAGCCAGTGCTCTGCTGGACACTGATAGAAGTCACAAGACTGATGAGTAAAGGGATTTAGCAGCTAGGAGTGCCACCTCGCCTCATGACACGGGTTCTGAGGCTGATGAAGGCGGTAATTCAACTCACCTAGTGACTTATCTGCATGAAATTCGCCCCAGAACCCGTGTCATTCATATGTGTTCAGGTTTAAAGGGATGAGGGCCGGTTCACACTACAAAAATGCTCTCCGGATACATTCCAGATACGTTTTTGCTGACCGTTCACACCACACGCAGTTCCGGTGCAGTTTTGATGTCGTTTGCCATGTTCCTGTATGGTTGTGTGCGGAAGAAATGCAGCGTGTTCTACTATTTGTTCTGCATCGGAAACAGACTGGAACTGACTGCACTGGTGTGAACTAAGGTCATTGGAATACATGGAAAACACTGTGCATGCATTTTTGATGCAGAAAAAAAGCGCACTGAACTGCCTCTAGTGTGAATGCGGGGTCCGGGGAGAGCGGATGTAGTAAATGCGGGGTCCGGGGAGAGCGGATATAGTAAATGCGGGGTCCGGGGAGAGCGGATATAGTGAATGCGGGGTCCGGGGAGAGCTGATATAGTAAATGCGGGGTCCGGGGAGAGCGGATATAGTGAATGCGGGGTCCGGGGAGAGCGGATATAGTAAATGCGGGGTCCGGGGAGAGCGGATATAGTGAATGCGGGGTCCGGGGAGAGGGGATATAGTAAATGCAGGGTCCGGGGAGAGCGGACATAGTGAATGCGGGGTCCGGGGAGAGCGGATACAGTGAATGCGGGGTCCGGGGAGAGCGGACATAGTGAATGCGGGGTCCGGGGAGAGCGGATATAGTGAATGCGGGGTCCGGGGAGAGCGGATATAGTGAATGCGGGGTCCGGGGAGAGCGGATATAGTGAATGCGGGGTCCGGGGAGAGCGGACATAGTGAATGCGGGGTCCGGGGAGAGCGGACATAGTGAATGCGGGGTCCGGGGAGAGGGGATATGGTGAATGCGGGGTCCGGGGAGAGCGGATATAGTGAATGCGGGGTCCGGGGAGAGCGGACATAGTGAATGCGGGGTCCGGGGAGAGCGGACATAGTGAATGCGGGGTCCGGGGAGAGGGGATATGGTGAATGCGGGGTCCAGGGAGAACGGATACAGTGAATGCGGGGTCCGGGGAGAGTGGATGTAGTGAATGCGGGGTCCGGGGAGAGCGGATATAGTGAATGCGGGGTCCGGGGAGAGCGGATGTAGTGAATGCGGGGTCCGGGGAGAGCGGATACAGCGAATGCGGGGTCCGGGGAGAGCGGATATAGTG
Organism: Staurois parvus; assembly: GCF_062004578.1. Lineage (NCBI taxonomy): Eukaryota > Metazoa > Chordata > Amphibia > Anura > Ranidae > Staurois > Staurois parvus. Next base: position 59,709 of record NW_028321531.1, read on the forward strand.
AATGCGGGGTCCCGGGAGAGCGGATATAGTGAATGAGGGGTCCGGGGAGAGCGGATATAGTGAATGCGGGGTCCGGGGAGAGGGGATATAGTAAATGCGGGGTCCGGGGAGAGCATATATAGTGAATGCGGGGTCCGGGGAGAGCGGACATAGTGAATGCGGGGTCCGGGGAGAGCGGATACAGTGAATGCGGGGTCCTGGGAGAGCCGATATAGTGAATGCGGGGTCCGGGGAGAGGGGATATAGTAAATGCGGGGTCCCGGGAGAGCGGATATAGTAAATGCGGGGTCCGGGGAGAGCGGATATAGTGAATGCGGGGTCCGGGGAGAGCGGATATAGTGAATGCGGGGTCCGGGGAGAGCGGATATAGTGAATGCGGGGTCCGGGGAGAGCGGACATAGTGAATGCGGGGTCCGGGGAGAGCGGACATAGTGAATGCGGGGTCCGGGGAGAGGGGATATGGTGAATGCGGGGTCCGGGGAGAGCGGATATAGTGAATGCGGGGTCCGGGGAGAGCGGACATAGTGAATGCGGGGTCCGGGGAGAGCGGACATAGTGAATGCGGGGTCCGGGGAGAGGGGATATGGTGAATGCGGGGTCCAGGGAGAACGGATACAGTGAATGCGGGGTCCGGGGAGAGTGGATGTAGTGAATGCGGGGTCCGGGGAGAGCGGATATAGTGAATGCGGGGTCCGGGGAGAGCGGATGTAGTGAATGCGGGGTCCGGGGAGAGCGGATACAGCGAATGCGGGGTCCGGGGAGAGCGGATACAGCGAATGCGGGGTCCGGGGAGAGCGGATATAGTGAATGCGGGGTCCCGGGAGAGCGGATATAGTGAATGAGGGGTCCGGGGAGAGCGGATATAGTGAATGCGGGGTCCGGGGAGAGCGGATACAGTGAATGCGGGGTCCGGGGAGAGCGGATACAGTGAATGCGGGGTCCGGGGAGAGCGGATACAGTGAATGCGGGGTCTGGGGAGAGCGGATACAGTGAATGCGGGGTCCGGGGAGAGCGGATATAGTGAATGCGGGGTCCGGGGAGAGCGGATATAGTGAATGCGGGTCCGGGGAGAGCGGATATAGTGAATGCGGGGTCCGGGGAGAGCGGATATAGTGAATGCGGGGTCCGGGGAGAGCGGATATAGTGAATGCGGGGTCCGGGGAGAGCGGATATAGTGAACGCGTGGTCTGGGGAGAGCGGATATAATGAATGCGGGGTCCGGGGAGAGCGGATACAGTGAATGCGGGGTCCGGGGAGAGCGGATACAGTGAATGCGGGGTCCGGGGAGAGCGGATATAGTGAATGCGGGGTCCGGGGAGAGCGGATACAGTGAATGCGGGGTCCGGGGAGAGCGGATACAGTGAATGCGGGGTCCACTGCCTATCAGTGTTACCTATCAGTGCAGCCCATCAGTGTTGCCTATCAGTGCCGCCTCATCAACACACATCAGTGAAGGAGAAAACTTACCTGTTTGCAAAATTTTATAAACGAAACAAAGAAAACTTTTTTTTTTTTTCAAATTATTTGCTCTTTTTTCGTTTATAGTGCCAAAAATAAACCCTCAGCAGCAAGTAAATACCACCAGAGGAAAGCTCTATTTGTGTGGAAAAAATGATAATTTTATCTGGGTATGACCGCGCATTTGTCGTTCAAAGTACGACAGCGCTGACAGCTGAAAATTGGCCCGGGCAGGAAGGGGGTAGAAGTGCCCGGTAGGCAGGAAGGGGGTAGAAGTGCCCTGTAGGCAGGAAGGGGGTAGAAGTGCCCGGTGGGCAGGAAGGGGGTAGAAGTGTCCGGTAGGCAGGAAGGGGGTAGAAGTGTCCTGTAGGCAGGAAGGGGGTAGAAGTGCCCTGTAGGCAGGAAGGGGGTAGAAGTGCCCTGTAGGCAGGAAGGGGGTAGAAGTGTCCTGTAGGCAGGAAGGGGGTAGAAGTGTCCTGTAGGCAGGAAGGGGGTAGAAGTGTCCGGTAGGCAGGAAGGGGGTAGAAGTGTCCTTTAGGCAGGAAGGGGGTAGAAGTGCCGGTAGGCAGGAAGGGGGTAGAAGTGCCCGGTGGGCAGGAAGGGGGTAGAAGTGCCCGGCAGGCAGGAAGGGGGTAGAAGTGCCCGGCAGGCAGGAAGGGGGTAGAAGTGCCCGGCAGGCAGGAAGGGGGTAGAAGTGCCCTGTAGGCAGGAAGGGGGTAGAAGTGCCCTGTAGGCAGGAAGGGGGTAGAAGTGCCCGGTAGGCAGGAAGGGGGTAGAAGTGCGCAGCAGGCAGGGAGGGGGTGACAGTGCCCGGCAGGCAGGGAGGGGGTGACAGTGCCCGGCAGGCAGGGAGGGGGTGACAGTGCCCGGCAGGCAGGAAGGGGGTGACAGTGCCCGGCAGGCAGGAAGGGGGTAGAAGTGCCCGGTAGGCAGGAAGGGGGTAGAAGTGCCCGGTAGGCGAGGGGTTAAGAAGGTTGTGCTGTTTTTCCCATTCTCTCTGGAATGATATTCCTGTTTCATGGTGTAGTAGACGCAGGGATTGCACACAGGAATGATGATTGGTCTTCTGTTCCCCCGTGCGCACAGGACGAGGTCCGCAGACATTTTAACTGTCCAATCCTGGAAGGGATGGAGCTGGAGAACCAGGGCGGGATGGGCACCGAGCTCAACCATTGGGAGAAGAGGCTGCTGGAGGTACAGGATAATTATATTCATCATCTCTCCTCATCTGATAGGCTGCCTCCTCACTAACCCCGCCCCTTTCCTGCCCACAGAATGAAGCCATGACTGGTTCCCACACCCAGAACCGGGTGTTTTCCAGGATAACTCTGGCACTGATGGAGGATACGGGGTGAGGACATTGTAATATTATTTGTTTATTTATTACAGGTACTTGTATAGCACCGGCAATAAACCCCTCCCCTTCCTGAAGATTCCCTCCCCTTCCTGAGGATTCCCCCCTCCCCTTCCTGAGGATTCCCCCCTCCCCTTCCTGAGGATTCCCCCCTCCCCTTCCTGAGGATTCCCCCCTCCCCTTCCTGAGGATTCCCCCCTCCCCTTCCTGAGGATTCCCCCCTCCCCTTCCTGAAGATTCCCTCCCCTTCCTGAGGATTCCCCCCTCCCCTTCCTGAGGATTCCCCCCTCCCCTTCCTGAGGATTACCTCCCCTCCCCTTCCTGAGGATTACCTCCCCTCCCCTTCCTGAGGATTCCCTCCCCTCCCTTTCCTGAGGATTCCCCCCTCCCCTGCGTGAGGATTCCCTCTCCTCCCTTTCCTGAGGATTCCCCCCTCCCCTGCGTGAGGATTCCCCCCCTCCCTTTCCTGAGGATTCCCCCCCTCCCCTTCCTGAGGATTCCCTCCCTCCCCTTCCTGAGGATTCCCTCCCTCCCCTTCCTGAGGATTCCCTCCCTCCCCTTCCTGAGGATTCTCCCCCCCTCCCCTTCCTGAGGATTCTCCCCCCCTCCCCTTCCTGAGGATTTCCCCCCCCTCCCCTTCCTGAGGCTTCCCCCCCTCCCCTTCCTGAGGCTTCCCCCCCCTCCCCTTCCTGAGGCTTCCCCCCCTCCCCTTCCTGAGGCTTCCCCCCCTCCCCTTCCTGAGGATTCCCCCCTCCCCTTCCTGAGGATTACCTCCCCTCCCCTTCCTGAGGATTACCTCCCCTCCCCTTCCTGAGGATTACCTCCCCTCCCCTTCCTGAGGATTACCTCCCCTCCCCTTCCTGAGGATTCCCTCCCCTCCCTTTCCTGAGGATTCCCCCCTCCCCTGCGTGAGGATTCCCTCCCCTCCCTTTCCTGAGGATTCCCCCCTCCCCTGTGTGAGGATTCCCCCCCTCCCTTTCCTGAGGATTCCCTCCCTCCCCTTCCTGAGGATTCCCTCCCTCCCCTTCCTGAGGATTCCCTCCCTCCCCTTCCTGAGGATTCCCTCCCCTTCCTGAGGCTTCCCCCCCCTCCCCTTCCTGAGGCTTCCCCCCCTCCCCTTCCTGAGGCTTCCCCCCCCTCCTTCCTGAGGATTCCCCCCCCCCTCCTTCCTGAGCAGTCCCCCCCCCTCTCCCTCCTGAGGATCCTCCCCCTCCTTCCCGAGGATCACCCCCCCCCTCCTTCCTGTGGGTCCCCCCTCCTTTCTGAGGATTCCCTCCCCCCTCCCTTTCCTGAGGTTTTCCCCCCCACCCTTCCTGTGGATTCTCTCCCCTCCCTTTCCTGAGGATTCCCCTCCTCCCTTCCTGTTGATCTCCCCCCCCCCCTTCCTGAGGATTCCCCCCCCTCTCCTTCCTGAGGATATTCCCCCCCCCTTCCTGAGGCTTCTCCCCCTTCCTGAGGATCCCCACCCCCCTCCTCTTCCTGATGATCCCCACACCCCTTTTCTGAGGATTCCCCCCTCCCCTTTCCTTCGGATTCCCCCACTCCCCTTCCTGAGAATTTTCCCCCCCCCACCCCTTCCTGAGGACTCATCCCCCCCCCCCCTTCTCTTACTGAGCATCCCCCCCCTCCCCTTCCTGAGGACCCCCACCCCCCTTCCTGAGGACCCCCACCCCCCTTCCTGAGGTTCCCCCCCCCCCTCCTGAGGAAGCTAACCATTTATCCGCTGTGCTGCCCCATCAGCATTGATCAGACGGCGAGGGAAGGTCCGTCCTCCTATGAATACATAGTGTGAATAAAATTGTTTTCTGTTGCTTTTTTTTTTTTCTATAAACATTTGAAGTGATTGTCAGCCGGGATCACACTGATGTGGTGCAGTGTTTGCAGCGTTTTCTGTGCGAATTCCGCCCCGCATCAGAATCGCTCCCCGTTCATGCGAGCCCCTGCAGGTGTGTATGTTAACCCCCCCCCCCCCCCCCCCGAAATTGGTCCACAAAACGCGGTGCGATGTGCAGAATCGGATCATGTAGGTGTGACTACCCGTGCGATCCGATTCTAGTGCCGACCCAAAGGTTCCTCCACTTTTTTGGTGCAGATGCGGTGCGACTTGAGCCATACAAATTGCACGACTCCGATTGCACCGCACAGAGTTTGCATGTGAATTGCTCAGGAATGCGGTTCCGGGGCGAATTACATGCGATGTTCCGCACCACACACGTGTGAACCCGGGCTAAAGGAGGACATTTTATTTTTTAAAAATAACAAGCATGTCATACCTGTTTTTGCTCAGAGCATCCCGGATTTTCCTCTTCTGTGGTCCCCTGCCAGCGCTCCCCCCCTCTCCCCAAGCTGAACTCCCCCCAGAGCAAGCCGCTTGCTGTGGGGGTGCCTCCTTCCTCCCGAGCCCCGCTCTGTGTATCCATTGCTACACACAGCATAGCTTGGCTTGGTCCTGCCCCCCCACTCCCTCCTCACTGGCTCCACATGCGGTTTCTGAGCCAATTAGAACAGAGAGGGCGGATACAGTGCTGGATCACGTAAGTACAAAGGGGGGGGGGGTTACCTTGAGCCATTGAATGCATTAAAGTAAAAAAAATCTTCCACCTTTAGCTGAAGTTTAGCTAAAAAATAAGCCCTACAGGTTTAGTCTCATCACTGACATGTAACAAAGATGTCTGATGTGCAGGCAGCTGGGTCCTGGTGAACTCTTCACTGCAGGGCTGCCAGTCCTCTTCCTGTCTCTGAACATCCGGCGCTGCAATCGTTACCAGCTTCAGGTCTTCGGACATAACAGCAATATAGAAGGTGCAACAGGGACATTCCCCCAGTACCCCCCCTTCCTTCTCCTCCATTGAGAAAGACGTTCTTTTATTGATTCCACTGCTTGTGAATAGAGGAGAGGATCCTGGGACTGGCAAGACTCTCCTCTATTCACAGATCCTGTTACAAGCAGTGTAGTCAATACTGTGCGCTTTTGTGTAGACGATGAACAAGACAGTCGGGGTGAATCTCCATCACCAGCCCTGGATTGCCGTGATGTGTGTCATCCCCCATATTTGGAAGGGTCCTCGATATTCCAGGTCCCCAATATTCCTGATATTCCAGGTCCTCCATATTCCTGATCCCTGATATTCCAGGTCCTCCATATTCAAGATCCCTGATATTCCAGGTCCTCCATATTCCTGATCCCTGATATTCCAGGTCCCCAATATTCAAGATCCCTGATATTCCAGGTCCTCCATATTCCTGATCCCTGATATTCCAGGTCCCCAATATTCCTGATCCCTGATATTCCAGGTCCTCCATATTCCTGATCCTTGATATTCCAGGTCCCCAATATTCAAGATCCCTGATATTCCAGGTCCTCCATATTCTTGATATTCTAGGTCCTCCATATTCCTGATATTCCAGGTCCTCCATATTCCAGATCTTCCATATTCCTGATCCCTGATATTCCAGGTCCTCCATATTCCTGATCCCTGATGTTCCAGGTCCTCCATATTCCTGATCCCTGATATTCCAGGTCCTCCATATTCCTGATCCCTGATGTTCCAGGTCCTCCATATTCCTGATCCCTGATATTCCAGGTCCTCCATATTCCTGATATTCCAGGTCCTCCATATTCAAGATCCCTGATATTCCAGGTCCTCCATATTCCTGATATTCCAGGTCCTCCATATTCCTGATATTCCAGATCTTCCATATTCCTGATCCCTGATATTCCAGGTCCTCCATATTCCTGATCCCTGATATTCCAGGTCCTCCATATCCCTGATCCCTGATATTCCAGGTCCTCCATATTCCTGATATTCCAGGTCCTCCATATTCCTGATATTCCAGGTCCTCCATATTCCTGATCCCTGATATTCCAGGTCCTCCATATTCCTGATCCCTGATATTCCAGGTCCTCCATATTCCTGATATTCCAGATCTTCCATATTCCTGATCCCTGATATTCCAGGTCCTCCATATTCCTGATCCCTGATATTCCAAGTCCTCCATATTCCTGATCCCTGATATTCCAAGTCCTCCATATTCCTGATCCCTGATATTCCAGGTCCTTCATATTCCTGATCCCTGATATTCCAGGTCCTCCATATTCCTGATCCCTGATATTCCAGGTCCTCCATATTCCTGATATTCCAGGTCCCCAATATTCCTGATCCCTGACATTCCAGGTTCCCAATATTGTGGGTCCCACACATTCCAGATATTTCAGGACCACCATATTTCAGATCCCCAAAATAGCACCTCCCACATATCCAGGCTCTCCAATAATATTTTCTGACTGGGGGAGGGGGCGTGTCTGGCTTATCCAGTTTCGTTTTTTTGGAAGGATTTAGCGTCTCGGACCTTCTGTCAATATTCCTGTTCACAATGCTGACAAATGGGGTCCATTCACTAAAGGTACCGCATGCGACAGCGCTGTCACGTGACTCATTTGCATAAATGATCGCATGCGGTAATAAAATGTCCAATTCACAAGAAAACAAATAACGATTGTGCGGTATTTAACGTTAAATTAAAACCGTGAAAGTTAATCCCGCCAAAAAACAGACGGCGGTGAGCTGATAACAGAACATAAAGAAAGATGCAATATTTATCACCAGGGTTGTGCTGGCGGTATCACATGTGGCGAGGGGGTTCCCCCCCAAGCCCTGGGGGTCTGGTATGAATATTAAGGGGAACCACACGCCAAACTTTTTTCAAACCAGTGTGGGGTCCCCCCCAGATCCATTCCTTCTCCTCCATTGAGAAAGACGTTCTTTTATTGATTCCACTGCTTGTGAATAGAGGAGAGGATCCTGGGACTGGCAAGACTCTCCTCCATTCACAGATCCTGTTACAAGCAGTGTAGTCAATACTGTGCGCTTTGTGTAGACGATGAACAAGACAGTCGGGGTGAATCTCCATCACCAGCCCTGGATTGCCGTGATGTGTGTCATCCCCCATATTTGGAAGGGTCCTCGATATTCCAGGTCCTCCATATTCCTGATCCCTGATATTCCAGGTCCTCCATATTCAAGATCCCTGATATTCCAGGTCCTCCATATTCCTGATCCCTGATATTCCAGGTCCTCCATATTCCTGATCCCTGATGTTCCAGGTCCTCCATATTCCTGATCCCTGATGTTCCAGGTCCTCCATTTTCCTGATCCCTGATGTTCCAGGTCCTCCATATTCCTGATCCCTGATGTTCCAGGTCCTCCATATTCCTGATATTCCAGGTCCTCCATATTCCTGATCCCTGATATTCCAGGTCCTCCATATTCAAGATCCCTGATATTCCAGGTCCTCCATATTCCTGATATTCCAGGTCCTCCATATTCCTGATATTCCAGATCTTCCATATTCCTGATCCCTGATATTCCAGGTCCTCCATATTCCTGATCCCTGATATTCCAGGTCCTCCATATTCCTGATCCCTGATATTCCAGGTCCTCCATATTCCTGATATTCCAGGTCCTCCATATTCCTGATATTCCAGGTCCTCCATATTCCTGATCCCTGATATTCCAGGTCCTCCATATTCCTGATCCCTGATATTCCAGGTCCTCCATATTCCTGATATTCCAGATCTTCCATATTCCTGATCCCTGATATTCCAGGTCCTCCATATTCCTGATCCCTGATATTCCAGGTCCTCCATATTCCTGATCCCTGATATTCCAGGTCCTCCATATTCCTGATCCCTGATATTCCAGGTCCTCCATATTCCTGATCCCTGATATTCCAGGTCCTCCATATTCCTGATCCCTGATATTCCAGGTCCTCCATATTCCTGATCCCTGATATTCCAGGTCCTCCATATTCCTGATCCCTGATATTCCAGGTCCTCTATATTCCTGATCCCTGATATTCCAGGTCCTTCATATTCCTGATCCCTGATATTCCAGGTCCTCCATATTCCTGATCCCTGATATTCCAGGTCCTCCATATTCCTGATCCCTGATATTCCAGGTCCTCCATATTCCTGATATTCCAGGTCCCCAATATTCCTGATCCCTGACATTCCAGGTTCCCAATATTGTGGGTCCCACACATTCCAGATATTTCAGGACCACCATATTTCAGATCCCCAAAATAGCACCTCCCACATATCCAGGCTCTCCAATAATATTTTCTGACTGGGGGAGGGGGCGTGTCTGGCTTATCCAGTTTCGGTTTTTTGGAAGGATTTAGCGTCTCGGACCTTCTGTCAATATTCCTGTTCACAATGCTGACAAATGGGGTCCATTCACTAAAGGTACCGCATGCGACAGCGCTGTCACGTGACTCATTTGCATAAATGATCGCATGCGGTAATAAAATGTCCAATTCACAAGAAAACAACGATTTTGCGGTATTTAACGCTAAATTAAAACCGTGAAAGTTAATCCCGCCAAAAAACAGACGGCGGTGAGCTGATAACAGAACATAAAGAAAGATGCAATATTTATCACCAGGGTTGTGCTGGCGGTATCACATGTGGCGAGGGGGTTCCCCCCCAAGCCCTGGGGGTCTGGTATGAATATTAAGGGGAACCCCACGCCAAACTTTTTTCAAACCGGTGTGGGGTCCCCCCCAGATCCATACCAGACCCCAAATCCCTTAGGATTGTGAGGGGACCCGCATTCTATTTTTCTTTTTTTTTTTGCTGTGGGGTTCCCCCAAAATCTATACCAGACCGAAGGAATGTTTTTTGTTTGTTTTTTTTTTAAATTTTGGTGTGGGGTTTTATTTAAAATCCATACCAGACCCAAAGGGCCCGGTATGGTTGGGGGGAGGGGGGAGCCCACACTGTTCTTTCATCATTTGTAATCGCCGGAATGCTTTGTTTACATTCAGCTGTCAGTGGGACCCCCGCTAACAGCTGATGAGTTATCCGTTGCTAAGGACGCCGCGGCCGGCTTCCCTAACAACCAGCTACTGTGCGAGAAATTACCACAATACGGATATTTTACCGCAAGAGTTATTTGCCGCAAAATTCTTAGTGAACTGCACCTTTGCAAAGAATTTACCGCATTTTTTCGGTCGTTATTTAACTCTTAGCAAATTGACCCCCCCAATGCGCATTTCATCAGCCGCTATGGTGGGGAGTGGCTGCGGTTCATTTATTTATTTATTTCAGGTACTTATACAGCGCCGTCAATGTACTCCGCGCTTTACACATATATATCGTACATTCACATCAGTCCCCGCCCCCGAGGAGCGTACAATCTAAGGTCCCTAACTCACATTCACATACTAGGGCCAATTTAGACAGGAGCCAATTAACCTACCAGCATATGTCTTTAGAGTAAGGGAGGAAACCAGAATACCCGGAGGAAATCCACGCAGGCACAGGGAGAACATGCAAACTCCAGGCAGGTGGTGCTGTGGTTGGGAATCGAACCAACGACCTGAGTACTGCCAGGCGGCAGTGCTAACCATTTAGCTGCTGTGGAAATGTAAACCATCGATCAGTCCAAGATAAAACCGAATATTCACCTCCATAGGAAAGCTGCGGGTCCTATGAAATGACCGGAATGGTCTCTTAGGAGCCAAAAAAGACAGCTGAGACTTTAGGGCAGGTCGCTCAGGAAATATCGCTGCCCCGCTTTCTGGTGTGGGGAGCCGTTCCTTGTAGACTTGCGGGTGAGACCTTTGAAACTGTGTCAGTCAGTTAGTTTCAGTCATTTCTGTCAGTTCAGTCAGTTCATCGTTTCAGTCAGCTCAGTCAGTTCATCGTTTCAGTAATTTCTGTCAGTTCATTGTTTCAGTCAGTTCATCGTTTCTGTCAGTTCAGTCAGTTCATCATTTCAGTCAGTTCATCGTTTCAGTCATTTCTGTCAGTTCATCGTTTCAGTCATTTCTGTCAGTTTATCGTTTCTGTCAGTTCAGTCAGTTCATCATTTCAGTCAGTTCATCGTTTCTGTCAGTTCAGTCAGTTCATCATTTCAGTCAGTTCATCGTTTCTGTCAGTTCAGTCAGTTCATCGTTTCTGTCAGTTCATCATTTCAGTCAGTTCATCGTTTCTGTCAGTTCAGTCAGTTCATCGTTTCTGTCAGTTCAGTCAGTTCATCGTTTCTGTCAGTTCAGTCAGTTCATCGTTTCTGTCAGTTCAGTCAGTTCATCGTTTCAGTCATTTCTGTCAGTTCATGGTTTCAGTCAGTTCAGTCATTGCTGTCAGTTCATGGTTTCAGTCAGTTCAGTCATTTCTGTCAGTTCATGGTTTCAGTCAGTTCAGTCAGTTCAGTCATTGCTGTCAGTTCATGGTTTCTCGGTGACGGGGATCCCCACATTGGGCTGTGTGTGACATGACTGATTCCTGTTCCAGATGGTACAGAGCCAACTACAGCATGGCGCAGAGACTGGACTGGGGCCGCGGGAAGGGCTGCGACTTTGTCATGAAGAGCTGCAAGTTCTGGATGGAGCAGCAGAGCAGGCGGTAGGGATGTCCTCTGTACATGTGCTGTGTGCCGGACTGTCTCTGTATCAGGAGATCCTTCATTGGACTTTCTCTGCAGGAATCGCAGCGTCAGCCCTTTCTGCCACACACTGCGGAGTAACCCTTTAAAACTGGCCTGCAGGCAAGACCAGAGAGCTGTGGCCATCTGTAACCTGCAGAGGTTCCCCCAGAGACTCCCCCAGGAGTACCAGGTACTTATCGCTGTGGTAAACCGCATCGACCTTTCTCCCCGCACTGCATCGTCCTCCCACCCCGCACTGCATCGTCCTCCCACCCCGCACTGCATCGTCCTCCCACCCCGCACTGCATCGTCCTCCCACCCCGCACTGCATCATCCTCCCACACCACATCACATCGTCCTCCCACACCACATCACATCATCCTCCCACCCTGCACTGGATCGTCCTCCCACCCCGCACTGCATCGTCCTCCCACCCCGCACTGCATCGTCCTCCCACCCCGCACTGCATCGTCCTCCCACCCCGCACTGCATAGTCCTCCCACCCTGCACTGCATCGTCCTCCCACCCCGCACTGCATCGTCCTCCCACCCCGCACTGCATCGTCCTCCCACCCCGCACTGCATCGTCCTCCCACCCCGCACTGCATCGTCCTCCCACCCCGCACTGCATCGTCCTCCCACCCCGCACTGCATCGTCCTCCCACATCACATCGTCCTCCCACCCTGCACTGGATCGTCCTCCCACCCGCACTGCATCGTCCTCCCGCCCCGCACTGCATCGTCCTTCCGCCCCGCACTGCATCGTCCTTCCGCCCCGCACTGCATCGTCCTCCCACCCCGCACTGCATCGTCCTCCCACCCCGCACTGCATCGTCCTCCCACCCCGCACTGCATCGTCCTCCCACCCCGCACTGCATCGTCCTCCCACCCCGCACTGCATCGTCCTCCCACCCCGCACTGCATCGTCCTCCCACCCCGCACTGCATCGTCCTCCCACCCCGCACTGCATCGTCCTCCACACACCACATCACATCGTCCTCCCACCCTGCACTGCATTGTCCTCCCACCCTCCCGCCCCGCACTGCATCGTCCTCCCACCCCGCACTGCATCGTCCTCCCACCCCGCACTGCATCGTCCTCCCACCCCGCACTGCATCGTCCTCCCACCCCGCACTGCATCGTCCTCCCACCCCGCACTGCATCGTCCTCCCACCCCGCACTGCATCGTCCTCCCACCCCGCACTGCATCGTCCTCCCACCTCGCATCGCATCGTCCTCCCACCCCATACTGCATCGACTCTTCTCCTGCACTGCATCGTCCTCCCACCCCGCACTGCATCGTCCTCCCACCCCGCACTGCATCGTCCTCCCACCCCCTACTGCATCGACTCTTCTCCCTGCACTGCATCGTCCTCCCACCCCGCACTGCATCGTCCTCCCACCCCGCACTGCATTGTCCTCCCACCCCACACTGCACCCTCCCCTACTGTATGCACCCCCCTGCTGTATACTGCCCTTCACTGCACCTGCAAAGAAGAGATCTTCAGGTCAGTATGACACAATACACCGGGTATAATAGTATAGGGCTGCTTTCACACTGATGTGCTGCGGTCTGCCCACACCACGGGTGCAGTGCAGTGCAGTGTACCTGGAGCTTTCCTGCAGGTTTGCTGCGCTTGGCCATAGACTGCAGGAATTTCGGTGCATTTCAGAAAGTGCACCACAGCTGCAGGATATCATAGAAGTCTATGGGAAAGCACAGCTAAACCAGGAATGTCGCAGATGCACCCGCAGGACGGGTAGACCGCAGCACATCGGTGTGAAAGCAGCCTTATAAGGGGATCAGAAAGGGTTCATTTCCCTTTTCAGTTTGGGGGTGGTAAAATCACATAGTTAAGATGCCCCAACCGCACCCCCGTGCCATGCAGGCAGCTCTGAAACCTTGTGCAGTACAGCAGACAAGGGGTTAAAGCGGGCCGCGTTGTGTTGCTTTCTCACCCCCTGATTTAACCCCTTGGACCCCGCAGAAGCATGCAGTTGTGGGGCGCTTGCAGCGTGGCCCCGTTTACTTGGATGGGTCTGATTGGTAGGTGGTAGCAGCAGGGGGTGTAATTGGTGCTGCCGCATCTGTACACCTTTGGCTGCTGCCTCAGCTGCTAAAGGGGGTGGGGATTGGGGGCGGTAAAACCCCCCAACTTTACATGTGAATGAGCCCTAAGGGTGCCACTGCCATATTGTTTTTGCCCTCCCACAAGGGGGGAGAGGAGGAGCCCCCAATATACAGAGAAACAGTATTATACGGGGGGGGGATAGGAGGAGCCCCCAATATACAGAGGAGCCATATTATACATGGGGGATAGGAGGAGCCCCCAATATACAGAGGAAACGTATTATACAGGGGGGTAGGAGGAGCCCCCAATATACAGAGGAACCGTATTATACAGGGGGGGGGATAGGAGGAGCCCCCAATATACAGAGGAACCGTATTATACAGGGGGGGGATAGGAGGAGCCCCCATATACAGAGGAACCGTATTATACAGGGGGGGTAGGAGGAGCCCCCAATATACAGAGGAGCCATATTATACATGGGGGATAGGAGGAGCCCCCAATATACAGAGGAACCGTATTATACATGGGGATAGGAGGAGCCCCCAATATACAGAGGAACCGTATTATACAGGGGGGGGGATAGGAGGAGCCCCCAATATACAGAGGAACCGTATTATACAGGGGGGGTAGGAGGAGCCCCCAATATACAGAAGAACCTTATTATACAGGGGGGGGATAGGAGGAGCCCCCAATATACAGAGGAACCGTATTATACAGGGGGGGTAGGAGGAGCCCCCAATATACAGAAGAACCTTATTATACAGGGGGGGATAGGAGGAGCCCCCAATATACAGAGGAACCGTATTATACAGGGGGGGGTAGGAGGAGCCCCCAATATACAGAGGAACCGTATTATACAGTGGGGGGGGGGATAGGAGGAGCCCCAATATACAGAGGAACCGTATTATACAGGGGGGGTAGGAGGAGCCCCCAATATACAGAGGAACCGTATTATACAGGGGGGGTAGGAGGAGCCCCCAATATACAGAGGAACCGTATTATACAGTGGGGGGGATAGGAGGAGCCCCCAATATACAGAGGAACCGTATTATACAGGGGGGGAGATAGGAGGAGCCCCCAATATACAGAGGAACCGTATTATACAGGGGGGGGATAGGAGGAGCCCCCAATATACAGAAGAACCTTATTATACAGGGGGGGATAGGAGGAGCCCCCAATATACAGAGAACCGTATTATACAGGGGGGGTAGGAGGAGCCCCCAATATACAGAGGAACCGTATTATACAGGGGGGGTAGGAGGAGCCCCCAATATACAGAGGAACCGTATTATACAGGGGGGTAGGAGGAGCCCCCAATATACAGAGGAACCGTATATACAGGGGGGGTAGGAGGAGCCCCCAATATACAGAGGAACCGTATTATACAGGGGGGGGATAGGAGGAGCCCCCAATATACAGAAGAACCTTATATACAGGGGGGGGATAGGAGGAGCCCCAATATACAGAGGAACCGTATTATACAGGGGGGGTAGGAGGAGCCCCCAATACACAGAGGAACCGTATTATACGGGGGGGTAGGAGGAGCCCCCAATATACAGAGGAACCGTATTATACAGGGGGGGGT